>NW_023665487.1:40000-50000 GCF_014743375.2 Drosophila subpulchrella | reverse complement strand
TTCAATATATATCGCTAAAAAAAAGTATTAATACCGTAAATGCCATTTAAAAAATACTTGATATATTATTGGTTATATGAAACTAAGACATTTCGCAGCATTCGTTTTAGGTATAAAAATCAATTTATTGAAGGAATTGATATATGCCAGTAAAATGGTGTATTTTTAATTTCTTTCAATAAAAACATATATGACAAAATTACCAAACCAATATATAAAACTCTAAGCGGTGGATCACTCGGCTCATGGGTCGATGAAGAACGCAGCAAACTGTGCGTCATCGTGTGAACTGCAGGACACATGAACATCGACATTTTGAACGCATATCGCAGTCCATGCTGTTATGTACTTTAATTAATTTTATAGTGCTGCTTGGACTACATATGGTTGAGGGTTGTAAGACTATGCTAATTAAGTTGTTTATATAAATTTTATAATGAAATTTTATAAGCATATGGTATATTATTGGATAATAATAATTTAATTATTATATTATTCATAATATTAACAAATATATGAAAAACATTATCTCACATTAGTAAATAATTTGAATGTGAAAAAACGAAGAGAAATATTTTCTTTTTCAATCAAATAATACTGAGAAATGTCTAGCATAAAAAATTGATCTAGAATTGTCTCTTATTAAAGATTAGTAAATAGAAAGCCGTTGACAATATTATTATTCTTCGTTGATTCGTTAGACAAACAAATGCCATACAAATATATAAAATATATAACGAATTAATAAAATGTTTTATCATTATATATAAAGAATTAATTGCAAAAAAAGTTATACACAACCTCAACTCATATGGGACTACCCCCTGAATTTAAGCATATTAATTAGGGGAGGAAAAAGAAACTAACCAGGATTTTTCTTAGTAGCGGCGAGCGAAAAGAAATCAGTTCAGCACTAAGTCACTTTGTCTATATGGCAAATGTGAGATGCAGTGTATGGAGCGTCAATATTCTAGTATGAGAAATTAACGATTTAAGTCCTTCTTAAATGAGGCCATTTACCCATAGAGGGTGCCAGGCCCGTATAACGTTAATGATTACTAGATGATGTTTTCCAAAGAGTCGTGTTGCTTGATAGTGCAGCACTAAGTGGGTGGTAAACTCCATCTAAAACTAAATATAACCATGAGACCGATAGTAAACAAGTACCGTGAGGGAAAGTTGAAAAGAACTCTGAATAGAGAGTTAAACAGTACGTGAAACTGCTTAGAGGTTAAGCCCGATGAACCTGAATATCCGTTATGGAAAATTCATCATTAAAATTGTAATATTTAAACAATATTATGATAATAGTGTGCATTTTTTTCCATATAAGGACATTGTAATCTATTAGCATACAAAATTTATCATAAAATATAACTTATAGTTTATTCAAAATTAATTTGCTTGCATTTTAACACAGAATAAATGTTATAATTTGATAAAGTGCTGATAGATTTATATGAATACAGTGCGTAATTTTTCGGAATTATATAATGGCATAATTATCATTGATTTTTTGTGTTTATTATATGCACTTGTATGATTAACAATGCGAAAGATTCAGGATACCTTCGGGACCCGTCTTGAAACACGGACCAAGGAGTCTAACATATGTGCAAGTTATTGGGATATAAACCTAATAGCGTAATTAACTTGACTAATAATGGGATTAGTTTTTTAACTATTTATAGCTAATTACACAATCCCGGGGCGTTCTATATAGTTATGTATAATGATATTTATATCTATTTATGCCTCTAACTGGAAACGTACCTTGAGCATATATGCTGTGACCCGAAAGATGGTGAACTATACTTGATCAGGTTGAAGTCAGGGGAAACCCTGATGGAAGACCGAAACAGTTCTGACGTGCAAATCGATTGTCAGAATTGAGTATAGGGGCGAAAGACCAATCGAACCATCTAGTAGCTGGTTCCTTCCGAAGTTTCCCTCAGGATAGCTGGTGCATTTTAATGTTATATAAAATAATCTTATCTGGTAAAGCGAATGATTAGAGGCCTTAGGGTCGAAACGATCTTAACCTATTCTCAAACTTTAAATGGGTAAGAACCTTAACTTTCTTGATATGAAGTTCAAGGTTATGATATAATGTGCCCAGTGGGCCACTTTTGGTAAGCAGAACTGGCGCTGTGGGATGAACCAAACGTATGTTACGGTGCCCAAATTAACAACTCATGCAGATACCATGAAAGGCGTTGGTTGCTTAAAACAGCAGGACGGTGATCATGGAAGTCGAAAATCCGCTAAGGAGTGTGTAACAACTCACCTGCCGAAGCAACTAGCCCTTAAAATGGATGGCGCTTAAGTTGTATACCTATACATTACCGCTAAAGTAGATGATTTATATTACTTGTGATATAAATTTTGAAACTTTAGTGAGTAGGAAGGTACAATGGTATGCGTAGAAGTGTTTGGCGTAAGCCTGCATGGAGCTGCCATTGGTACAGATCTTGGTGGTAGTAGCAAATAATCGAATGAGACCTTGGAGGACTGAAGTGGAGAAGGGTTTCGTGTGAACAGTGGTTGATCACGAGTTAGTCGGTCCTAAGTTCAAGGCGAAAGCCGAAAATTTTCAAGTAAAACAAATGCCATACAAATATAATTATATTATATAAATCAAGCTAATTAATATACTTGAATAATTTTGAACGAAAGGGAATACGGTTCCAATTCCGTAACCTGTTGAGTATCCGTTTGTTATTAAATATGGGCCTCGTGCTCATCCTGGCAACAGGAACGACCATAAAGAAGCCGTCGAGAGATATCGGAAGAGTTTTCTTTTCTGTTTTATAGCCGTACTACCATGGAAGTCTTTCGCAGAGAGATATGGTAGATGGGCTAGAAGAGCATGACATATACTGTTGTGTCGATATTTTCTCCTCGGACCTTGAAAATTTATGGTGGGGACACGCAAACTTCTCAACAGGCCGTACCAATATCCGCAGCTGGTCTCCAAGGTGAAGAGTCTCTAGTCGATAGAATAATGTAGGTAAGGGAAGTCGGCAAATTAGATCCGTAACTTCGGGATAAGGATTGGCTCTGAAGATTGAGATAGTCGGGCTTGATTGGGAAACAATAACATGGTTTATGTGCTCGTTCTGGGTAAATAGAGTGTCTGGCATTTATGTTGGTCACTTGTTCCCCGGATAGTTTAGTTACGTAGCCAATTGTGGAACTTTCTTGCTAAAATTTTTAAGAATACTAATTGGGTTAAACCAATTAGTTCTTATTAATTATAACGATTATCAATTAACAATCAATTCAGAACTGGCACGGACTTGGGGAATCCGACTGTCTAATTAAAACAAAGCATTGTGATGGCCCTAGCGGGTGTTGACACAATGTGATTTCTGCCCAGTGCTCTGAATGTCAAAGTGAAGAAATTCAAGTAAGCGCGGGTCAACGGCGGGAGTAACTATGACTCTCTTAAGGTAGCCAAATGCCTCGTCATCTAATTAGTGACGCGCATGAATGGATTAACGAGATTCCTACTGTCCCTATCTACTATCTAGCGAAACCACAGCCAAGGGAACGGGCTTGGAATAATTAGCGGGGAAAGAAGACCCTTTTGAGCTTGACTCTAATCTGGCAGTGTAAGGAGACATAAGAGGTGTAGAATAAGTGGGAGATATTAGACTTCGGTTTGGTATCGCCAATGAAATACCACTACTCTTATTGTTTCCTTACTTACTTGATTAAATGGAACGTGTATCATTTCCTAGCCATTATACGGATATATTTATTATATCTTATGGTATTGGGTTTTTGATGCAAGCTTCTTGATCAAAGTATCACGAGTTTGTTATATAATCGCAAACAAATTCTTTAATAAAACGGTGCATTTATGTATTTTTGATTTGAAAATTTGGTATAACTCCAATTACTCAGGTATGATCCAATTCAAGGACATTGCCAGGTAGGGAGTTTGACTGGGGCGGTACATCTCTCAAATAATAACGGAGGTGTCCCAAGGCCAGCTCAGTGCGGACAGAAACCACACATAGAGCAAAAGGGCAAATGCTGACTTGATCTCGGTGTTCAGTACACACAGGGACAGCAAAAGCTCGGCCTATCGATCCTTTTGGTTTAAAGAGTTTTTAACAAGAGGTGTCAGAAAAGTTACCATAGGGATAACTGGCTTGTGGCGGCCAAGCGTTCATAGCGACGTCGCTTTTTGATCCTTCGATGTCGGCTCTTCCTATCATTGTGAAGCAAAATTCACCAAGCGTTGGATTGTTCACCCATGCAAGGGAACGTGAGCTGGGTTTAGACCGTCGTGAGACAGGTTAGTTTTACCCTACTAATGACAAAACGTTGTTGCGACAGCATTCCTGCGTAGTACGAGAGGAACCGCAGGTACGGACCAATGGCACAATACTTGTTCGAGCGAACAGTGGTATGACGCTACGTCCGTTGGATTATGCCTGAACGCCTCTAAGGTCGTATCCGTGCTGGACTGCAATGATAAATAAGGGGCAATTTGCATTGTATGGCTTCTAAACCATTTAAAGTTTATAATTTACTTTATAAACGACAATGGATGTGATGCCAATGTAATTTGTAACATAGTAAATTGGGAGGATCTTTGATCACCTGATGCCGCGCTAGTTACATATAAAAGCATTATTAATACAATGACAAAGCCTAGAATCAATTGTAAACGACTTTTGTAACAGGCAAGGTGTTTGTAAGAGTGGTTGAGCAGCTGCCATACTGCGATCCACTGAAGCTTATCCTTTGCTTGATGATTCGATAATAAAGATGTTGCAAGCGGGCATAATCATTATGCTTGCTTGCAGCATCGCACGCCACTTGTTTGTGGTGTGTAAGGTAGGGAAGAAGAAATATAAAAAGACCTAAATTGGAAACATCAATATATAAGTAAATATTGAACAAACAAAATGTATCGTCATCTTATTAGTGACGCGATGATAAAGTGGCAAACATATGTCATGTATAAATATTCCTATGGTATTAAAATTCAAGTAAAGAGGACATATATAAAAGTTTGTATATATGGTTCATTCAATGGTAGCAGCGGTTGGTTGGTTGGTGTCTGCTCCTCTTATTGTTCAAAACTTATGTTATGGTAGCAAGTCTATATCGTCATATTATTAGTGACGCGAAAAAGTAGTGGCAAAACATATTCCATGTATAAATAAATATTCCTATGGTATTGAAATTCAAGTAAAGAGGCCATTCAAGTAAAGAGGACTTATATAAATATAAGTATATATAATGGTAGCAGCGCGGTTGGTTGGTTGGTGTGTCTGCTCCTCTTATTGTTCAAAACTTATGTTATGGTAGCAAGACTGTATCGTCATATTATTAGTGACGCGAAAAAGTAGTGGCAAAACATATTCATGTATAAATATTCCTATGGTATTGAAATTCAACTAAGAGGACATATAAAATTACTATCAATGGTAGCAGTGGTTGGTTGGTTGGTGGTTGGTTGGCGGCTGCTCTATTATTGTTCAAGACTTATGTTATGGTAGCAAGTCTGTATCGTCATATTAATTATTAGTGACGCGAAAAAGTAGTGGAAATCATATTCCATGTATAAATAGATTCCTATGGTAATGAAATTTTCAAGTAAAGAGAGGACCATTCAAGTAAGAGGACATATAAAAAGTAAGTATATGTTCCTCCAATGGTAGCAGTGGTTGGTTGGTTGGCGGCTGATCCTCTTATTGTTCAAAACTTATTTTATCAATATGAGTTTGGCAATACAATAAAGAAGACCAATCTAATCCATATAAAACTAAATGTATTATATGGATATGCTTAGGAAACCCATATATTCATAAAAAAAAATTATGTATAGAAAATTATACATATATCTTTTATATAAATGAATCGTATGGATATCGCCTTATGGTAGGTATAATAACTTTTTAAGGCATAATAATGTATAATATAGAAAATATACATTGAAATATAAATGCATTTTTATAGATATGGCGGCATATAAGTGCCATATACACAAGAATAAATAATAGAATTTACCAATATATAATTAAAATGAGATATATAAACCTAGTGAGGGGCTGCACTAGTATATGAATCGTATGGATATGGCTTATAGGTATAATACCTATAAGGCATAATAATGTATAACAAGTAAATATACATTGAAATGTGAATGCATTGTATGGATATGGCATATAAATGCCATATATATAGAAATAAATTGTATATCAATGATATAACAATTATAAACCTAGTGAGGGGCGGCACTAGTGAATGAATCGTATGGATATGGCTTATAGGTATAATACCTATAAGGCATAATAATGTATAATATAATAAATATACATTAAGATATGAATGGATTGTATAAATATGGCATAGAAATGCCATATACATAAGAATAAATGGTAGAATTTACCCATATATCACTGAAACACGATATATAAACCTAGTGATAGCTGGCACTAGTACTGTAAACAGGCACGCAGTAGTGCGTGGGGTAAAAAAACTACTATAGGGAGGTGGTCGTTGGCGGGCCCCTCCTCGTATTGGTCAAAACTTATGTTATGCATATGAATTTGTCAATACTATATAGAACGCCAAGCATATCCATATAAACTATGGATATGCATAGAAATCCATACAAAAGTAAAAAAAATTATGTATAGAAAAAATATACATATATTTATATAGTGAATCGTATGGATATGGCTTATAGGTATAATACCTATAAGGCATAATAATGTATAACAAGTAAATATACATTGAAATGTGAATGCATTGTATGGATATGGCATATAAATGCCATATATATAGAAATAAATTGTATATCAATGATATAACAATTATAAACCTAGTGAGGGGCGGCACTAGTGAATGAATCGTATGGATATGGCTATAGGTATAATACCTATAAGGCATAATAATGTATAATATAATAAATATACATTAAGATATGAATGGATTGTATAAATATGGCATGAGAAATGCCATATACATAAGAATAAATGGTAGAATTTACCCATATATCACTGAAACACGATATATAAACCTAGTGATAGCTTGGCACTAGTACTGTAAACAGGCACGCAATAGTGCGTGGGGTAAAAAACTACTATAGGGAGGTGGTCGTTGGCGGGCCCCTCCTCGTATTGGTCAAAACTTATGTTATGCATATGAATTTGTCAATACTATATAGAACGCCAAGCATATCCATATAAACTATGATATGCATAGAAAATCCATACAAAAAGTAAAAAAAAATTATGTATAGAAAAATATACATATATTTATATAAGTGAATCGTATGGATATGGCTTATAGGTATAATACCTATAAGGCATAATAATGTATAACAAGTAAATATACATTGAAATGTGAATGCATTGTATGGATATGGCATATAAATGCCATATATATAGAAATAAATTGTATATCAATGATATAACAATTATAAACCTAGTGAGGGGCGGCACTAGTGAATGAATCGTATGGATATGGCTTATAGGTATAATACCTATAAGGCATAATAATGTATAATATAATAAATATACATTAAGATATGAATGGATTGTATAAATATGGCATAGAAATGCCATATACATAAGAATAAATGGTAGAATTTACCCATATATCACTGAAACACGATATATAAACCTAGTGATAGCTGGCACTAGTACTGTAAACAGGCACGCAGTAGTGCGTGGGGTAAAAAACTACTATAGGGAGGTGGTCGTTGGCGGGCCCCTCCTCGTATTGGTCAAAACTTATGTTATGCATATGAATTTGTCAATACTATATAGAACGCCAAGCATATCCATATAAACTATGGATATGCATAGAAATCCATACAAAAGTAAAAAAAATTATGTATAGAAAAATATACATATATTTATATAAGTGAATCGTATGGATATGGCTTATAGGTATAATACCTATAAGGCATAATAATGTATAACAAGTAAATATACATTGAAATGTGAATGCATTGTATGGATATGGCATATAAATGCCATATATATAGAAATAAATTGTATATCAATGATATAAAAATTATAAACCTAGTGAGGGGCGGCACTAGTGAATGAATCGTATGGATATGGCTTATAGGTATAATACCTATAAGGCATAATAATGTATAATATAATAAATATACATTAAGATATGAATGGATTGTATAAATATGGCATAGAAATGCCATATACATAAGAATAAATGGTAGAATTTACCCATATATCACTGAAACACGATATATAAACCTAGTGATAGCTGGCACTAGTACTGTAAACAGGCACGCAGTAGTGCGTGGGGTAAAAAACTACTATAGGGAGGTGGTCGTTGGCGGGCCCCTCCTCGTATTGGTCAAAACTTATGTTATGCGTAAACATATGATTTTGTCAATACTATAAAGAAAACTTGTTTTGTACATACAAAACTAAATGAATTATATGGATATTGAAAAATAAATGGCATTATATCCATATAATGAAAATATACTTGTATTCTCTTATTATAAGAGAGAATACCGTATAGTTGGTTGGCAAAGACAATTGAAAATACCCGAATTGCAGATGATGGGTTCAAAAACTACTATAGGGTGGTGTAGCAAATAATATGAAGATGATATATCCATATAATGGATATACACTAGTATTCTCTTATTATAATAGAGAATACCATATAAATGGTTGGCAAAGACAATTGAAAATACCCGAATTGAAGTTGACGGGTTCAAAAACTATTATAGGGTGATGTAGCAAATAAAATAATGAAGATATATCCATATAATGGAATTATATGTGTATTCTCTTATTATATGAGAGAGTACCAAACGGTTGATTGGCAAAGACAATTGAAAATACCCGAATTAAAGATATTGGGTCCAAAAACTACTATAGGATGGTCAATGGGCCGGCCATCTACTATTGACGTGACAAAATACTGTCTGTCGGTAGAGAAGATATTAATCCGTCAAATTTGTTTCTTTATTCATTTATGAATATGAGACTTGGCTCCACGGTTAATATTTTAAGCCCAAAGATAATAATGTTGAAACAAAGGCCAAGGTTTCTATTATACATAGAATAACAAATTGTTTCCGAACTTTATCGTTAATCCAAATAAATAATTACAATTGAGGCAGGCTAATAATGATATATATTTTGTATTGATAATCTTGATATATATGTATATTGGTCTGCCATTATCACATACTGAGTTATGTGATAATTCCCTGCGGGGATAAATTAAAAGAGGTGTCCCTATATTAAAAGAAAATAATATATATATATATTATTTTTTCTAACGTACATATCATATATGCGCTCGGTTTTATATTATATATTACCAAAGAGTCTTATATGAATATATACAGATAAATTTTAAATTTATCATCAAAATACAAATGATTTAATTCAATATTTTATATTGGTTAAACAAAAATTGTACATGTGTGGATACAATAATGACGTATGTCGAACAAAAAGATATTTTAGAATGAAATATGCAAATATAAAGAAAATTATTACGTATTACGAAAAAAAATATTGTGTTTTTAACATCAATAATTAAAAAACTTGTTATTATTAGTGGCGGAACAAGTATATATTGTGAAAACAACAAACGTATACGAATGCTATATAAAAATGGCCGTATTCGATAGAAAACAATCTATAAAATTTATATTGCTAATTTCTATTCAAAAATATGAATGAAATATGAATAAAAACATTATTCTGGTTGATCCTGCCAGTAGTTATATGCTTGTCTCAAAGATTAAGCCATGCATGTCTAAGTACACACGAATTAAAAGTGAAACCGCAAAAGGCTCATTATATCAGTTATGGTTCCTTAGATCGTTAACAGTTACTTGGATAACTGTGGTAATTCTAGAGCTAATACATGCAATTAAAACATGAACCTTATGGGACATGTGCTTTTATTAGGCTAAAACCAAGCGATCGCAAGATCGTTATATTGGTTGAACTCTAGATAACATGCAGATCGT
>NW_023665487.1:10000-37500 GCF_014743375.2 Drosophila subpulchrella | reverse complement strand
TGTTATGTACTTTAATTAATTTTATAGTGCTGCTTGGACTACATATGGTTGAGGGTTGTAAGACTATGCTAATTAAGTTGTTTATATAAATTTTATAATGAAATTTTATAAGCATATGGTATATTATTGGATAATAATAATTTAATTATTATATTATTCATAATATTAACAAATATATGAAAAACATTATCTCACATTAGTAAATAATTTGAATGTGAAAAACGAAGAGAAATATTTTCTTTTTCAATCAAATAATACTGAGAAATGTCTAGCATAAAAAATTTATCTAGAATTGTCTCTTATTAAAGATTAGTAAATAGAAAGCCGTTGACAATATTATTATTCTTCGTTGATTCGTTAGACCAAACAAATGCCATACAAATATATAAAATATATAACGAATTTAATAAAATGTTTTATCATTATATATAAAGAATTAATTGCAAAAAAAGTTATACACAACCTCAACTCATATGGGACTACCCCCTGAATTTAAGCATATTAATTAGGGGAGGAAAAGAAACTAACCAGGATTTTCTTAGTAGCGGCGAGCGAAAAGAAATCAGTTCAGCACTAAGTCACTTTGTCTATATGGCAAATGTGAGATGCAGTGTATGGAGCGTCAATATTCTAGTATGAGAAATTAACGATTTAAGTCCTTCTTAAATGAGGCCATTTACCCATAGAGGGTGCCAGGCCCGTATAACGTTAATGATTACTAGATGATGTTTCCAAAGAGTCGTGTTGCTTGATAGTGCAGCACTAAGTGGGTGGTAAACTCCATCTAAAACTAAATATAACCATGAGACCGATAGTAAACAAGTACCGTGAGGGAAAGTTGAAAAGAACTCTGAATAGAGAGTTAAACAGTACGTGAAACTGCTTAGAGGTTAAGCCCGATGAACCTGAATATCCGTTATGGAAAATTCATCATTAAAATTGTAATATTTAAACAATATTATGATAATAGTGTGCATTTTTTCCATATAAGGACATTGTAATCTATTAGCATACAAAATTTATCATAAAATATAACTTATAGTTTATTCAAATTAATTTGCTTGCATTTTAACACAGAATAAATGTTATTAATTTGATAAAGTGCTGATAGATTTATATGAATACAGTGCGTTAATTTTTCGGAATTATATAATGGCATAATTATCATTGATTTTTGTGTTTATTATATGCACTTGTATGATTAACAATGCGAAAGATTCAGGATACCTTCGGGACCCGTCTTGAAACACGGACCAAGGAGTCTAACATATGTGCAAGTTATTGGGATATAAACCTAATAGCGTAATTAACTTGACTAATAATGGGATTAGTTTTTTAACTATTTATAGCTAATTAACACAATCCCGGGGCGTTCTATATAGTTATGTATAATGATATTTATATTATTTATGCCTCTAACTGGAACGTACCTTGAGCATATATGCTGTGACCCGAAAGATGGTGAACTATACTTGATCAGGTTGAAGTCAGGGGAAACCCTGATGGAAGACCGAAACAGTTCTGACGTGCAAATCGATTGTCAGAATTGAGTATAGGGGCGAAAGACCAATCGAACCATCTAGTAGCTGGTTCCTTCCGAAGTTTCCCTCAGGATAGCTGGTGCATTTTAATGTTATATAAAATAATCTTATCTGGTAAAGCGAATGATTAGAGGCCTTAGGGTCGAAACGATCTTAACCTATTCTCAAACTTTAAATGGGTAAGAACCTTAACTTTCTTGATATGAAGTTCAAGGTTATGATATAATGTGCCCAGTGGGCCACTTTTGGTAAGCAGAACTGGCGCTGTGGGATGAACCAAACGTAATGTTACGGTGCCCAAATTAACAACTCATGCAGATACCATGAAAGGCGTTGGTTGCTTAAAACAGCAGGACGGTGATCATGGAAGTCGAAATCCGCTAAGGAGTGTGTAACAACTCACCTGCCGAAGCAACTAGCCCTTAAAATGGATGGCGCTTAAGTTGTATACCTATACATTACCGCTAAAGTAGATGATTTATATTACTTGTGATATAAATTTTGAAACTTTAGTGAGTAGGAAGGTACAATGGTATGCGTAGAAGTGTTTGGCGTAAGCCTGCATGGAGCTGCCATTGGTACAGATCTTGGTGGTAGTAGCAAATAATCGAATGAGACCTTGGAGGACTGAAGTGGAGAAGGGTTTCGTGTGAACAGTGGTTGATCACGAGTTAGTCGGTCCTAAGTTCAAGGCGAAAGCCGAAAATTTTCAAGTAAAACACAAATGCCATACAAATATAATTATATTATATAAATCAAGCTAATTAATATACTTGAATAATTTTGAACGAAAGGGAATACGGTTCCAATTCCGTAACCTGTTGAGTATCCGTTTGTTATTAAATATGGGCCTCGTGCTCATCCTGGCAACAGGAACGACCATAAAGAAGCCGTCGAGAGATATCGGAAGAGTTTTCTTTTCTGTTTTATAGCCGTACTACCATGGAAGTCTTTCGCAGAGAGATATGGTAGATGGGCTAGAAGAGCATGACATATACTGTTGTGTCGATATTTTCTCCTCGGACCTTGAAAATTTATGGTGGGGACACGCAAACTTCTCAACAGGCCGTACCAATATCCGCAGCTGGTCTCCAAGGTGAAGAGTCTCTAGTCGATAGAATAATGTAGGTAAGGGAAGTCGGCAAATTAGATCCGTAACTTCGGGATAAGGATTGGCTCTGAAGATTGAGATAGTCGGGCTTGATTGGGAAACAATAACATGGTTTATGTGCTCGTTCTGGGTAAATAGAGTGTCTGGCATTTATGTTGGTCACTTGTTCCCCGGATAGTTTAGTTACGTAGCCAATTGTGGAACTTTCTTGCTAAAATTTTTAAGAATACTAATTGGGTTAAACCAATTAGTTCTTATTAATTATAACGATTATCAATTAACAATCAATTCAGAACTGGCACGGACTTGGGGAATCCGACTGTCTAATTAAAACAAAGCATTGTGATGGCCCTAGCGGGTGTTGACACAATGTGATTTCTGCCCAGTGCTCTGAATGTCAAAGTGAAGAAATTCAAGTAAGCGCGGGTCAACGGCGGGAGTAACTATGACTCTCTTAAGGTAGCCAAATGCCTCGTCATCTAATTAGTGACGCGCATGAATGGATTAACGAGATTCCTACTGTCCCTATCTACTATCTAGCGAAACCACAGCCAAGGGAACGGGCTTGGAATAATTAGCGGGGAAAGAAGACCCTTTTGAGCTTGACTCTAATCTGGCAGTGTAAGGAGACATAAGAGGTGTAGAATAAGTGGGAGATATTAGACTTCGGTTTGGTATCGCCAATGAAATACCACTACTCTTATTGTTTCCTTACTTACTTGATTAAATGGAACGTGTATCATTTCCTAGCCATTATACGGATATATTTATTATATCTTATGGTATTGGGTTTTGATGCAAGCTTCTTGATCAAAGTATCACGAGTTTGTTATATAATCGCAAACAAATTCTTTAATAAAACGGTGCATTTATGTATTTTTGATTTGAAAATTTGGTATAACTCCAATTACTCAGGTATGATCCAATTCAAGGACATTGCCAGGTAGGGAGTTTGACTGGGGCGGTACATCTCTCAAATAATAACGGAGGTGTCCCAAGGCCAGCTCAGTGCGGACAGAAACCACACATAGAGCAAAAGGGCAAATGCTGACTTGATCTCGGTGTTCAGTACACACAGGGACAGCAAAAGCTCGGCCTATCGATCCTTTTGGTTTAAAGAGTTTTTAACAAGAGGTGTCAGAAAAGTTACCATAGGGATAACTGGCTTGTGGCGGCCAAGCGTTCATAGCGACGTCGCTTTTTGATCCTTCGATGTCGGCTCTTCCTATCATTGTGAAGCAAAATTCACCAAGCGTTGGATTGTTCACCCATGCAAGGGAACGTGAGCTGGGTTTAGACCGTCGTGAGACAGGTTAGTTTTACCCTACTAATGACAAAACGTTGTTGCGACAGCATTCCTGCGTAGTACGAGAGGAACCGCAGGTACGGACCAATGGCACAATACTTGTTCGAGCGAACAGTGGTATGACGCTACGTCCGTTGGATTATGCCTGAACGCCTCTAAGGTCGTATCCGTGCTGGACTGCAATGATAAATAAGGGGCAATTTGCATTGTATGGCTTCTAAACCATTTAAAGTTTATAATTTACTTTATAAACGACAATGGATGTGATGCCAATGTAATTTGTAACATAGTAAATTGGGAGGATCTTTGATCACCTGATGCCGCGCTAGTTACATATAAAAGCATTATTTAATACAATGACAAAGCCTAGAATCAATTGTAAACGACTTTTGTAACAGGCAAGGTGTTGTAAGTGGTTGAGCAGCTGCCATACTGCGATCCACTGAAGCTTATCCTTTGCTTGATGATTCGATAATAAAGATGTTGCAAGCGGGCATAATCATTATGCTTGCTTGCAGCATCGCACGCCACTTTGTTTGTGGTGTGTAAGGTAGGGAAGAAGAAATATAAAAGACCTAAATTGGAAACATCAATATATAAGTAAATATTGAACAAACAAAATGTATCGTCATCTTATTAGTGACGCGATGATAAAGTGGCAAACATATTCCATGTATAAATATTCCTATGGTATTAAAATTCAAGTAAAGAGGACATATATAAAAGTTTGTATATATGGTTCATTCAATGGTAGCAGCGGTTGGTTGGTTGGTGTCTGCTCCTCTTATTGTTCAAAACTTATGTTATGGTAGCAAGTCTATATCGTCATATTATTAGTGACGCGAAAAAGTAGTGGCAAAACATATTCCATGTATAAATAAATATTCCTATGGTATTGAAATTCAAGTAAAGAGGCCATTCAAGTAAAGAGGACTTATATAAATATAAGTATATATAATGGTAGCAGCGCGGTTGGTTGGTTGGTGTGTCTGCTCCTCTTATTGTTCAAAACTTATGTTATGGTAGCAAGACTGTATCGTCATATTATTAGTGACGCGAAAAAGTAGTGGCAAAACATATTCCATGTATAAATATTCCTATGGTATTGAAATTCAACTAAAGAGGACATATAAAATTACTATCAATGGTAGCAGTGGTTGGTTGGTTGGTGGTTGGTTGGCGGCTGCTCCTATTATTGTTCAAGACTTATGTTATGGTAGCAAGTCTGTATCGTCATATTAATTATTAGTGACGCGAAAAAGTAGTGGAAATCATATTCCATGTATAAATAGATTCCTATGGTAATGAAATTTTCAAGTAAAGAGAGGACCATTCAAGTAAGAGGACATATAAAAAGTAAGTATATGTTCCTCCAATGGTAGCAGTGGTTGGTTGGTTGGCGGCTGATCCTCTTATTGTTCAAAACTTATTTTATCAATATGAGTTTGGCAATACAATAAAGAAGACCAATCTAATCCATATAAAACTAAATGTATTATATGGATATGCTTAGGAAACCCATATATTCATAAAAAAAAATTATGTATAGAAAATTATACATATATCTTTTATATAAATGAATCGTATGGATATCGCCTTATGGTAGGTATAATAACTTTTTAAGGCATAATAATGTATAATATAGAAAATATACATTGAAATATAAATGCATTTTTATAGATATGGCGGCATATAAGTGCCATATACACAAGAATAAATAATAGAATTTACCAATATATAATTAAAATGAGATATATAAACCTAGTGAGGGGCTGCACTAGTATATGAATCGTATGGATATGGCTTATAGGTATAATACCTATAAGGCATAATAATGTATAATATAATAAATATAAATTAAGATATGAATGAATTATATAAATATGGCATAGAAATGCCATATACATAAGAATAAATGGTAGAATTTACCCATATATCACTGAAACACGATATATAAACCAAATGATAGCTGGCACTAGTACTGTAAACATGCACGCAATAGTGCGTGGGGTAAAAAACTACTATAGGGAGGTGGTCGTTGGCGGGCCCCTCCTCGTATTGGTCAAAACTTATGTTATGCATATGAATTTGTCAATACTATATAGAACGCCAAGCATATCCATATAAACTATGGATATGCATAGAAATCCATACAAAATAAAAAAAAATTATGTATAGAAAAATATACATATATTTATATAAGTGAATCGTATGGATATGGCTTATAGGTATAATACCTATAAGGCATAATAATGTATAACAAGTAAATATACATTGAAATGTGAATGCATTGTATGGATATGGCATATAAATGCCATATATATAGAAATAAATTGTATATCAATGATATAACAATTATAAACCTAGTGAGGGGCGGCACTAGTGAATGAATCGTATGGATATGGCTTATAGGTATAATACCTATAAGGCATAATAATGTATAATATAATAAATATACATTAAGATATGAATGGATTGTATAAATATGGCATAGAAATGCCATATACATAAGAATAAATGGTAGAATTTACCCATATATCACTGAAACACGATATATAAACCTAGTGATAGCTGGCACTAGTACTGTAAACAGGCACGCAATAGTGCGTGGGGTAAAAAACTACTATAGGGAGGTGGTCGTTGGCGGGCCCCTCCTCGTATTGGTCAAAACTTATGTTATGCATATGAATTTGTCAATACTATATAGAACGCCAAGCATATCCATATAAACTATGGATATGCATAGAAATCCATACAAAAGTAAAAAAAAATTATGTATAGAAAAATATACATATATTTATATAAGTGAATCGTATGGATATGGCTTATAGGTATAATACCTATAAGGCATAATAATGTATAACAAGTAAATATACATTGAAATGTGAATGCATTGTATGGATATGGCATATAAATGCCATATATATAGAAATAAATTGTATATCAATGATATAACAATTATAAACCTAGTGAGGGGCGGCACTAGTGAATGAATCGTATGGATATGGCTTATAGGTATAATACCTATAAGGCATAATAATGTATAATATAATAAATATACATTAAGATATGAATGGATTGTATAAATATGGCATAGAAATGCCATATACATAAGAATAAATGGTAGAATTTACCCATATATCACTGAAACACGATATATAAACCTAGTGATAGCTGGCACTAGTACTGTAAACAGGCACGCAATAGTGCGTGGGGTAAAAAACTACTATAGGGAGGTGGTCGTTGGCGGGCCCCTCCTCGTATTGGTCAAAACTTATGTTATGCATATGAATTTGTCAATACTATATAGAACGCCAAGCATATCCATATAAACTATGGATATGCATAGAAATCCATACAAAAGTAAAAAAAAATTATGTATAGAAAAATATACATATATTTATATAAGTGAATCGTATGGATATGGCTTATAGGTATAATACCTATAAGGCATAATAATGTATAACAAGTAAATATACATTGAAATGTGAATGCATTGTATGGATATGGCATATAAATGCCATATATATAGAAATAAATTGTATATCAATGATATAACAATTATAAACCTAGTGAGGGGCGGCACTAGTGAATGAATCGTATGGATATGGCTTATAGGTATAATACCTATAAGGCATAATAATGTATAATATAATAAATATACATTAAGATATGAATGGATTGTATAAATATGGCATAGAAATGCCATATACATAAGAATAAATGGTAGAATTTACCCATATATCACTGAAACACGATATATAAACCTAGTGATAGCTGGCACTAGTACTGTAAACAGGCACGCAATAGTGCGTGGGGTAAAAAACTACTATAGGGAGGTGGTCGTTGGCGGGCCCCTCCTCGTATTGGTCAAAACTTATGTTATGCATATGAATTTGTCAATACTATATAGAACGCCAAGCATATCCATATAAACTATGGATATGCATAGAAATCCATACAAAAGTAAAAAAAAATTATGTATAGAAAAATATACATATATTTATATAAGTGAATCGTATGGATATGGCTTATAGGTATAATACCTATAAGGCATAATAATGTATAACAAGTAAATATACATTGAAATGTGAATGCATTGTATGGATATGGCATATAAATGCCATATATATAGAAATAAATTGTATATCAATGATATAACAATTATAAACCTAGTGAGGGGCGGCACTAGTGAATGAATCGTATGGATATGGCTTATAGGTATAATACCTATAAGGCATAATAATGTATAATATAATAAATATACATTAAGATATGAATGGATTGTATAAATATGGCATAGAAATGCCATATACATAAGAATAAATGGTAGAATTTACCCATATATCACTGAAACACGATATATAAACCTAGTGATAGCTGGCACTAGTACTGTAAACAGGCACGCAGTAGTGCGTGGGGTAAAAAACTACTATAGGGAGGTGGTCGTTGGCGGGCCCCTCCTCGTATTGGTCAAAACTTATGTTATGCGTAAACATATGATTTTGTCAATACTATAAAGAAAACTTGTTTTGTACATACAAAACTAAATGAATTATATGGATATTGAAAAATAAATGGCATTATATCCATATAATGAAAATATACTTGTATTCTCTTATTATAAGAGAGAATACCGTATAGTTGGTTGGCAAAGACAATTGAAAATACCCGAATTGCAGATGATGGGTTCAAAAACTACTATAGGGTGGTGTAGCAAATAATATGAAGATGATATATCCATATAATGGATATACACTAGTATTCTCTTATTATAATAGAGAATACCATATAAATGGTTGGCAAAGACAATTGAAAATACCCGAATTGAAGTTGACGGGTTCAAAAACTATTATAGGGTGATGTAGCAAATAAAATAATGAAGATATATCCATATAATGGAATTATATGTGTATTCTCTTATTATATGAGAGAGTACCAAACGGTTGATTGGCAAAGACAATTGAAAATACCCGAATTAAAGATATTGGGTCCAAAAACTACTATAGGATGGTCAATGGGCCGGCCATCTACTATTGACGTGACAAAATACTGTCTGTCGGTAGAGAAGATATTAATCCGTCAAATTTGTTTCTTTATTCATTTATGAATATGAGACTTGGCTCCACGGTTAATATTTTAAGCCCAAAGATAATAATGTTGAAACAAAGGCCAAGGTTTCTATTATACATAGAATAACAAATTGTTTCCGAACTTTATCGTTAATCCAAATAAATAATTACAATTGAGGCAGGCTAATAATGATATATATTTTGTATTGATAATCTTGATATATATGTATATTGGTCTGCCATTATCACATACTGAGTTATGTGATAATTCCCTGCGGGGATAAATTAAAAGAGGTGTCCCTATATTAAAAGAAAATAATATATATATATATTATTTTTTCTAACGTACATATCATATATGCGCTCGGTTTTATATTATATATTACCAAAGAGTCTTATATGAATATATACAGATAAATTTTAAATTTATCATCAAAATACAAATGATTTAATTCAATATTTTATATTGGTTAAACAAAAATTGTACATGTGTGGATACAATAATGACGTATGTCGAACAAAAAAGATATTTTAGAATGAAATATGCAAATATAAAGAAAATTATTACGTATTACGAAAAAAAATATTGTGTTTTTAACATCAATAATTAAAAAACTTGTTATTATTAGTGGCGGAACAAGTATATATTGTGAAAACAACAAACGTATACGAATGCTATATAAAAATGGCCGTATTCGATAGAAAACAATCTATAAAATTTATATTGCTAATTTCTATTCAAAAATATGAATGAAATATGAATAAAAACATTATTCTGGTTGATCCTGCCAGTAGTTATATGCTTGTCTCAAAGATTAAGCCATGCATGTCTAAGTACACACGAATTAAAAGTGAAACCGCAAAAGGCTCATTATATCAGTTATGGTTCCTTAGATCGTTAACAGTTACTTGGATAACTGTGGTAATTCTAGAGCTAATACATGCAATTAAAACATGAACCTTATGGGACATGTGCTTTTATTAGGCTAAAACCAAGCGATCGCAAGATCGTTATATTGGTTGAACTCTAGATAACATGCAGATCGTATGGTCTTGTACCGACGACAGATCTTTCAAATGTCTGCCCTATCAACTTTTGATGGTAGTATCTAGGACTACCATGGTTGCAACGGGTAACGGGGAATCAGGGTTCGATTCCGGAGAGGGAGCCTGAGAAACGGCTACCACATCTAAGGAAGGCAGCAGGCGCGTAAATTACCCACTCCCAGCTCGGGGAGGTAGTGACGAAAAATAACAATACAGGACTCATATCCGAGGCCCTGTAATTGGAATGAGTACACTTTAAATCCTTTAACAAGGACCAATTGGAGGGCAAGTCTGGTGCCAGCAGCCGCGGTAATTCCAGCTCCAATAGCGTATATTAAAGTTGTTGCGGTTAAAACGTTCGTAGTTGAACTTGTGCTTCATACGGGTAGTACAACTTACAATTGTGGTTAGTACTATACCTTTATGTATGTAAGCGTATTACCGGTGGAGTTCTTACATGTGCTTAGATACTTGTATTTTTTCATATGTTCCTCCTATTTAAAAACCTGCATTAGTGCTCTTAAACGAGTGTTATTGTGGGCCGGTACAATTACTTTGAACAAATTAGAGTGCTTAAAGCAGGCTTCAAATGCCTGAATATTCTGTGCATGGGATAATGAAATAAGACCTCTGTTCTGCTTTCATTGGTTTTCAGATCAAGAGGTAATGATTAATAGAAGCAGTTTGGGGGCATTAGTATTACGACGCGAGAGGTGAAATTCTTGGACCGTCGTAAGACTAACTTAAGCGAAAGCATTTGCCAAAGATGTTTTCATTAATCAAGAACGAAAGTTAGAGGTTCGAAGGCGATCAGATACCGCCCTAGTTCTAACCATAAACGATGCCAGCTAGCAATTGGGTTGTAGCTACTTTTATGGCTCTCTCAGTCGCTTCCCGGGAAACCAAAGCTTTTGGGCTCCGGGGGAAGTATGGTTGCAAAGCTGAAACTTAAAGGAATTGACGGAAGGGCACCACCAGGAGTGGAGCCTGCGGCTTAATTTGACTCAACACGGGAAAACTTACCAGGTCCGAACATAAGTGTGTAAGACAGATTGATAGCTCTTTCTCGAATCTATGGGTGGTGGTGCATGGCCGTTCTTAGTTCGTGGAGTGATTTGTCTGGTTAATTCCGATAACGAACGAGACTCAAATATATTAAATAGATATCTTCAGGATTATGGTGTTGAAGCTTATATAGCCTTCATTCATGGTGGCAGTAAAATGTTTATTGTGTTTGAATGTGTTTATATAAGTGGAGCCGTACCTGTTGGTTTGTCCCATTATAAGGACACTAGCTTCTTAAATGGACAAATTGCGTCTAGCAATAATGAGATTGAGCAATAACAGGTCTGTGATGCCCTTAGATGTCCTGGGCTGCACGCGCGCTACAATGAAAGTATCAACGTGTATTTCCTAGACCGAGAGGTCCGGGTAAACCGCTGAACCACTTTCATGCTTGGGATTGTGAACTGAAACTGTTCACATGAACTTGGAATTCCCAGTAAGTGTGAGTCATTAACTCGCATTGATTACGTCCCTGCCCTTTGTACACACCGCCCGTCGCTACTACCGATTGAATTATTTAGTGAGGTCTCCGGACGTGATCACTGTGACGCCTTGTGTGTTACGGTTGTTTCGCAAAAGTTGACCGAACTTGATTATTTAGAGGAAGTAAAAGTCGTAACAAGGTTTCCGTAGGTGAACCTGCGGAAGGATCATTATTGTTTAATATCCTTACCGTTAATAAAAAAATTTGTTTTTATTATAATAATATAATATATTATAGTAATACAAATAAAATATAAATTGCCAAAAATATGATCTTTTATAGATCAAATATAAAATTTCGAACAAGCAAATCGAAATAATAATTGTAATAATAAATATATTATTGCATTAAATAAGAGATAAATAAATAAGCAAAAGCAAACAAATAACAAATTCGAACAAGCAAATCGAAATTATTAAATTTATTTAATATTATTATTATATTGTATATTAAATGCAATTAATTAATAAAACACTGTGTGTATATGGACCATAATATACACGCGTTGCGATATGTATTGTTCATCTCAGTTATGCGCATACATTGGATAATGCAACAACCTAAAATGTACAATGTTGTACCTGATTATTACAGGTTAATGTTTTATATAAATTTCAATATATATCGCTAAAAAAAAGTATTAATACCGTAAATGCCATTTAAAAAATACTTGATATATTATTGGTTATATGAAACTAAGACATTTCGCAGCATTCGTTTTAGGTATAAAAATCAATTTATTGAAGGAATTGATATATGCCAGTAAAATGGTGTATTTTTAATTTCTTTCAATAAAAACATATATGACAAAATTACCAAACCAATATATAAAACTCTAAGCGGTGGATCACTCGGCTCATGGGTCGATGAAGAACGCAGCAAACTGTGCGTCATCGTGTGAACTGCAGGACACATGAACATCGACATTTTGAACGCATATCGCAGTCCATGCTGTTATGTACTTTAATTAATTTTATAGTGCTGCTTGGACTACATATGGTTGAGGGTTGTAAGACTATGCTAATTAAGTTGTTTATATAAATTTTATAATGAAATTTTATAAGCATATGGTATATTATTGGATAATAATAATTTAATTATTATATTATTCATAATATTAACAAATATATGAAAAACATTATCTCACATTAGTAAATAATTTGAATGTGAAAAACGAAGAGAAATATTTTCTTTTTCAATCAAATAATACTGAGAAATGTCTAGCATAAAAAATTTATCTAGAATTGTCTCTTATTAAAGATTAGTAAATAGAAAGCCGTTGACAATATTATTATTCTTCGTTGATTCGTTAGACCAAACAAATGCCATACAAATATATAAAATATATAACGAATTTAATAAAATGTTTTATCATTATATATAAAGAATTAATTGCAAAAAAAGTTATACACAACCTCAACTCATATGGGACTACCCCCTGAATTTAAGCATATTAATTAGGGGAGGAAAAGAAACTAACCAGGATTTTCTTAGTAGCGGCGAGCGAAAAGAAATCAGTTCAGCACTAAGTCACTTTGTCTATATGGCAAATGTGAGATGCAGTGTATGGAGCGTCAATATTCTAGTATGAGAAATTAACGATTTAAGTCCTTCTTAAATGAGGCCATTTACCCATAGAGGGTGCCAGGCCCGTATAACGTTAATGATTACTAGATGATGTTTCCAAAGAGTCGTGTTGCTTGATAGTGCAGCACTAAGTGGGTGGTAAACTCCATCTAAAACTAAATATAACCATGAGACCGATAGTAAACAAGTACCGTGAGGGAAAGTTGAAAAGAACTCTGAATAGAGAGTTAAACAGTACGTGAAACTGCTTAGAGGTTAAGCCCGATGAACCTGAATATCCGTTATGGAAAATTCATCATTAAAATTGTAATATTTAAACAATATTATGATAATAGTGTGCATTTTTTCCATATAAGGACATTGTAATCTATTAGCATACAAAATTTATCATAAAATATAACTTATAGTTTATTCAAATTAATTTGCTTGCATTTTAACACAGAATAAATGTTATTAATTTGATAAAGTGCTGATAGATTTATATGAATACAGTGCGTTAATTTTTCGGAATTATATAATGGCATAATTATCATTGATTTTTGTGTTTATTATATGCACTTGTATGATTAACAATGCGAAAGATTCAGGATACCTTCGGGACCCGTCTTGAAACACGGACCAAGGAGTCTAACATATGTGCAAGTTATTGGGATATAAACCTAATAGCGTAATTAACTTGACTAATAATGGGATTAGTTTTTTAACTATTTATAGCTAATTAACACAATCCCGGGGCGTTCTATATAGTTATGTATAATGATATTTATATTATTTATGCCTCTAACTGGAACGTACCTTGAGCATATATGCTGTGACCCGAAAGATGGTGAACTATACTTGATCAGGTTGAAGTCAGGGGAAACCCTGATGGAAGACCGAAACAGTTCTGACGTGCAAATCGATTGTCAGAATTGAGTATAGGGGCGAAAGACCAATCGAACCATCTAGTAGCTGGTTCCTTCCGAAGTTTCCCTCAGGATAGCTGGTGCATTTTAATGTTATATAAAATAATCTTATCTGGTAAAGCGAATGATTAGAGGCCTTAGGGTCGAAACGATCTTAACCTATTCTCAAACTTTAAATGGGTAAGAACCTTAACTTTCTTGATATGAAGTTCAAGGTTATGATATAATGTGCCCAGTGGGCCACTTTTGGTAAGCAGAACTGGCGCTGTGGGATGAACCAAACGTAATGTTACGGTGCCCAAATTAACAACTCATGCAGATACCATGAAAGGCGTTGGTTGCTTAAAACAGCAGGACGGTGATCATGGAAGTCGAAATCCGCTAAGGAGTGTGTAACAACTCACCTGCCGAAGCAACTAGCCCTTAAAATGGATGGCGCTTAAGTTGTATACCTATACATTACCGCTAAAGTAGATGATTTATATTACTTGTGATATAAATTTTGAAACTTTAGTGAGTAGGAAGGTACAATGGTATGCGTAGAAGTGTTTGGCGTAAGCCTGCATGGAGCTGCCATTGGTACAGATCTTGGTGGTAGTAGCAAATAATCGAATGAGACCTTGGAGGACTGAAGTGGAGAAGGGTTTCGTGTGAACAGTGGTTGATCACGAGTTAGTCGGTCCTAAGTTCAAGGCGAAAGCCGAAAATTTTCAAGTAAAACACAAATGCCATACAAATATAATTATATTATATAAATCAAGCTAATTAATATACTTGAATAATTTTGAACGAAAGGGAATACGGTTCCAATTCCGTAACCTGTTGAGTATCCGTTTGTTATTAAATATGGGCCTCGTGCTCATCCTGGCAACAGGAACGACCATAAAGAAGCCGTCGAGAGATATCGGAAGAGTTTTCTTTTCTGTTTTATAGCCGTACTACCATGGAAGTCTTTCGCAGAGAGATATGGTAGATGGGCTAGAAGAGCATGACATATACTGTTGTGTCGATATTTTCTCCTCGGACCTTGAAAATTTATGGTGGGGACACGCAAACTTCTCAACAGGCCGTACCAATATCCGCAGCTGGTCTCCAAGGTGAAGAGTCTCTAGTCGATAGAATAATGTAGGTAAGGGAAGTCGGCAAATTAGATCCGTAACTTCGGGATAAGGATTGGCTCTGAAGATTGAGATAGTCGGGCTTGATTGGGAAACAATAACATGGTTTATGTGCTCGTTCTGGGTAAATAGAGTGTCTGGCATTTATGTTGGTCACTTGTTCCCCGGATAGTTTAGTTACGTAGCCAATTGTGGAACTTTCTTGCTAAAATTTTTAAGAATACTAATTGGGTTAAACCAATTAGTTCTTATTAATTATAACGATTATCAATTAACAATCAATTCAGAACTGGCACGGACTTGGGGAATCCGACTGTCTAATTAAAACAAAGCATTGTGATGGCCCTAGCGGGTGTTGACACAATGTGATTTCTGCCCAGTGCTCTGAATGTCAAAGTGAAGAAATTCAAGTAAGCGCGGGTCAACGGCGGGAGTAACTATGACTCTCTTAAGGTAGCCAAATGCCTCGTCATCTAATTAGTGACGCGCATGAATGGATTAACGAGATTCCTACTGTCCCTATCTACACCACAGTCGGTGTTTGGTTGCTCGCGAGAACAGACGTGTTTTTCCGTACGCTCCGCGAGTAAAGTGCATTTAGGCAGTAAAACAACAGGTACATTGTTGAAAATAGTGCGAAAATCCGTGTTTCGTGCTTGCGAACACAGTGCGTGTGTTTTCCGTTTGAAATTCTGCGGAAATCGGGCGATATTCGCGTTTTTCTTTTTGGAAATTTTCCATTAAGACACGTGTGTCGCGAGAGAGGCGCTCTCTCGAGAGAGGCGTTTGCCTAATTTAGGCACATTTTGTCGCCTACAGCTGTGCGGTTTGTGTCTCCGCTGAACTTGGATCAGCTGATCAGCTGACCGAGCTTTTGAGAACCAGCTGATAGGAAGGGGTAAGTCTCGAATATCAAAGAGCTTACTTAGTAAGGCCGATAACCGGCAGATGGCGCCACCAAAAATGGTGGTCGACGAGTCCGGGAGCGAAAGTGCGAGCAGCCGTGGAAGCAGCTCGGGCAGAGGGCGCGCCAGAGGCAAGCGCAACAAAGCGCCGCTGAGGGAGGCCTCGAGGTGCAAAGTGTTGGCGCTGGATGCAACCGCCGCTGCCCCTGCCGACGCCTTTGCCGCTGCCCCCGCCGCTGCCCCCGCCGCTGCCGCTGCCGCAGTCGCAGCCGCTGCCGCTGCCGCAGCCGCTGGCCCCGCCGCTGCCCCCGCCGCTGCCCCCGCCGCTGCCCCCGCCGACGCTGCCGCAGTCGCAGCCGCTGCTGATGGAGGGACCTTCGTCGTGCCAGCCAGCATAGAGAAATCCTTCTCGGACAGGGAATGGAGGGGAAACGGAGCCGTTGCTGCCGAGATGGGCGACATCCGTGCGGATATCCTGAGGATGTCCCACGTAGCGAGCCCTACCGTGAGCATTAAGACGCAGTTGTTGGCAAACCGCTACGAGGAGGTCGTCGGAGCCCTGCTGATCCGCATCGGAGTGCTGGAGGATCGCTTGAAGAGGCAGACACCGGTCGCCTCGGCCGCCTCATATGCAGCCACCGCTGCTAGAGGCGCGCACCTAGTCGCCTCACCCGCTGCCCCCGTTGCCCCCCTTGCCCCCGTACCCGCACCGCGGAAGATTCGGGAGACATGGTCGGCTGTCGTTGCGTGCGACGACCCGGCCCTGTCAGGCAGGCAAATCGCTGAGAAGATCCGCAAGGAGGTAGCGCCCGCTCTGGGCGTACGAGTACACGAGGTGCGTGAGCTGAAGCGGGGCGGCGCGATCATTCGCACGCCTTCGCAGGCGGAGATGACGAAGGTCGTCGCCTCCGCAAAGTTCGCCGAGGTGGGCCTGAAGGTGTCGAGGAACACCGCTGCGAAGCCGCGTGTTACGGTCCAGGATGTGGACACCTCCGTGGGACCGGACGAGTTTATGATGGAGCTCAGGGAGAAGAACTTCGAAGAGATGAGCCTCAAGGAGTTCCAGAAGGCGGTTGTCCTGGCGACCAAGCCCTGGTCAGCTGCTGACGGTGCCACAATCAATGTGACGCTGGAGGTAGACGACCAGGCGCTGGCCGTTCTCGAGGGCGGGAGAGTATATATTAAGTGGTTTTCCTACCGCTGCCGCTCTCAGGTGCGCACCTACGCCTGCCACCGATGCCTCGGATTTGACCACAAGGTCAGCGAGTGCAGATACCCAAGAGAAAAACAGGTCTGCCGCCAGTGCGGACAGAACGACCACGTCGCGGCGAAGTGCAGAAATGCGGTGGACTGCCGCAACTGCCGTCACAAGGGTATGCCCTCGGGGCATTATATGCTTTCGGGTGGCTGCCCGATATACGGCGCGCTGCTAGCCAGGGTGCAAGCTAGACATTGATAATGTTTAGCTTCATCCAAGCGAATTGTGGTCGAGGCCGTTGCGCTGTCATCGAGCTTGCCAAGCAGATGAGAGATGCTGGCCACCTGTTCGCACTAGTCCAGGAGCCCTACGTGGACGCTGGCAAGCGACTCACTGGACTGCCTGGAGGAATGAGGATATTCGCCGATAGGAGGAAGAAAGCTGCCATCATCGTGGACGACCCATCTGCCATCTGCATGCCCATCGAGGCTTTGACGACGGACTACGGAGTGTGCGTGAGTGTCACAGGAAGATATGGCACAATCTTTCTGGCCTCCGTATACTGCCAGCATCTAGCTGCTCTGGAGCCCTACACTGACTACCTGGATACGGTTCTGCTATTAGCTAGCAGAACACCGACAATCCTCGGACTTGATGCTAACGCAGTCTCCCCTATGTGGTTCAGCAAATCCCCAGACAACTCTGGAGACCGCCTGAACCGCGAACGGGGACAGCTCATGAACGAGTGGATAATCGCAAGCGGTGCCAGTGTACTGAATACGGCCAGCCAGGTGTTCACGTTCGATAATCACCGCTCTAGAAGTGATATCGACGTGACCTTCGCCAACGAAGCGGCGCGAGTATGGGCAACCTACGATTGGAGAGTTGACTTCTGGGAGCTGAGTGACCACAACATTATCACTGTTGAGGTTACTCCAGATCCGAGCAGTACCGTTGAGAGCCTAGCTCCGGTACCGCAATGGAAGCTCTCCAATGCAAGTTGGCGAAGATTCAGTGTAGAGTTAAGGAGTGCAGCACAGAGTCTCGAGGAACTGGAGGAATCGCCGTTGGACGACCATGTGTCTGCCCTTCGCTCCATCGTACACGATGTGTGCGACAGGGTGATAGGGCGCAGGATACCTGCAGCGAGGGGAAACGTAATATGGTGGAATCCTGAGCTGAGTACCAAGCGCCAAGAGGTCCGGAGACTGAGGCGTAGGCTGCAGGCAGCTCGCCGGAGTGGCACCGACGATGCTGAGCAACTTGCCGCTGGACTGAGATTTGCCTCAGGCCAGTACAAGAAGCTTATCTTGACGACAAAGGAGCAAAACTGGCGGGACTTCGTGGGACGGCACAAGGATGATCCATGGGGGCACGTATACCGAATATGCCGAGGCCGGAAGAAGACAGCCGATCTCGGATGTCTCCGGTCGAACGGCGCGCTTTCCGTAACTTGGCACGACTGCGCAAGTGTGCTCCTCCGCAACTTTTTCCCTGTTGCGGAGTCGACGACACGAGAAGACATACCCCCTGGTGCCCCACCGATCCTCGAAGCCTTCGAGGTGGCAACCAGCGTCGCGAGGCTGAGAAGCCGGCGATCGCCGGGTATGGATGGCATCACGGGCGGTATTGTCAAGGAGGTATGGCGTGCCATCCCTCAGCACCTGACGAAGCTGTACTCTCGGTGCATCTCGGAAGGATACTTTCCGGCCGAGTGGAAGCACCCGAGAGTGATACCGCTGGTAAAGGGGCCAGATAAGGACAGGAGCGATCCTGCCTCTTATCGCGGCATATGCCTTTTGCCAGTGTTCGGAAAGGCGCTTGAGGGAATCATGGTGAATCGGCTGAAGGATGTGCTACCGGATGGCTGCAGATGGCAATTCGGATTCAGGCCTGGACGCTGCGTGGAGGATGCGTGGATGCACGCCAAAAACACCGTCGCCAACAGTCGCGAGAGGAGGGTCCTTGGAATCTTTGTCGATTTCAAGGGAGCCTTCGACAACGTGGAGTGGAGTGCGGTGCTGGATCGGCTTGTCGACGTAGGCTGTCGAGAAATCGACTTGTGGAAAAGCTATTTTTCCGGCCGTAGCGCAAGCATCATCAGCAGGTATGAAGCAGCCACAGTTGCGGTTACACGGGGCTGCCCGCAAGGGTCCGTCAGTGGTCCATTTATTTGGAATTTACTGATGGATGTGCTGCTTCAGCGCTTGGAGCCACATTGTGCTCTGAGCGCGTTTGCAGATGATCTTCTGCTTTTCGTCGACGGGAATTCCCGTGCCGATCTGGAGCGGAAGGGCGAGCAGTTGATGGACATCGTGGGAGCCTGGGGAGCTGAGGTTGGAGTGAGTGTGTCAACCAGCAAGACGGCAATAATGTTGCTGAAAGGACAGCTTTCACGCACGAGGAGACCGACGGTACGGTTTGCTGGAGCAAGCCTGCCTTACGTCACCAAATGCCGGTACCTTGGCATCTTAGTCGGCGAGCGGTTGAGTTTTCTCCCGCATATCTCTGCTCTCAGAGATCGGCTGGCTGGAGTTGCCGGAGGACTAGCGCGGGTGCTTCGAGTCGATTGGGGGCTCAGCTCCCGTGCTAAGAGGACGATTTACAGCGGACTCATGGTCCCCTGTGCACTCTTCGGTGCCTCGGTCTGGTACAAGGCGGCGAGTAGGGGCAAGTCCCTTAAACTCCTCACCTCGTGCCAGAGGTCCATCCTTTTAGGATGCCTACCGGTATGCCGCACAGTGTCCACGGTGGCACTGCAGGTGCTTGCTGGTGCTCCTCCAATGGATCTGGATGCTCACAGGATCGCCGTGAAGTTCAAGCTGAGGAAGGATGTCCCCCTGGATGAGAGCGACTGGCTCCACGGACAGGACCTGTCCGTGTTGGACTGGAAAGCTAAGATGGCGCTGCTAGACGAACGTCTGCTAAATGAGTGGCAACTCAGATGGGATCGCGCGGAACACGGCTCCGTGACTCGCGAGTTTTTCCCAGAGGCAGCGTTCGTCTACAAGAGGAAAGACTTTGTCTTTACCCTCAAAGCCGGATTCTTGCTGACAGGACACGGGTCGATGAACGCATTTCTGCAAGGCAGGACCCTCAGCACCACGACCGCATGCTCATGTGGCGTGGCAAGAGAGGACTGGTGCCACATACTGTGTGAATGCCGCCTGTACAACGATTTGCGGGACCTGGATGCCCTTGGAGTCGTTCGAGACCAGGGAAGATGGATCGTCGCGGGAGTAGTCGAGACCCCAGAACGGATGCGTCTCCTAGGAGTTTTTGCCGATGCTGCCTTCTCGAGGCGAAGGATGGATGCGACGAGGGAGGAACCACAGGCGCCGGGACGTTAGTCCCACACCTCTTTTGCCGTGTGGTAGCGGCGAAGAATACTGCCACAGCCTGCCATAGCTTGTCGTAGGAGGCGACTAATATGGCAATGGTTGCCCCATCCGAGCTTGTCGGAGCTGAAGGGGTGAGGCTCACCGAGCCTGTAATTTCGGTACCACGGGTTGAGCAGCTCCAAGGCTGCTCATTGAGGTTGGCCCCCTTGTGGGAGTATCGTGGTGGCTGTGGTTGACACCTATATCGCGGGTAGAGTCCTCGGGCTCGACGTGGATGTTGCGTTATACAACTCGGGTGCTGTGACCCACAGAACAGTAGAGATTTTAGATAGATCTCGCCCCTACGCAAGGGGGAGTGCTTGCCCGACAAGTAAGTACTCGAATTGCTACTGGGGTGGATGCTATGTACATAGCTATAGCTTCTAGTCCGGGGCGTTGGTCTGGCGCTTAACCTAGACCCGTGCATTATATACTCACTTGTGGGTATATTAGAATGCCGTGGTTGTAATCCCTTCATTGTGGAACACGCCACGTAAAACAAGTTCGGAGGGATCCGAGACACACCTGTCCCTATCTACTATCTAGCGAAACCACAGCCAAGGGAACGGGCTTGGAATAATTAGCGGGGAAAGAAGACCCTTTTGAGCTTGACTCTAATCTGGCAGTGTAAGGAGACATAAGAGGTGTAGAATAAGTGGGAGATATTAGACTTCGGTTTGGTATCGCCAATGAAATACCACTACTCTTATTGTTTCCTTACTTACTTGATTAAATGGAACGTGTATCATTTCCTAGCCATTATACGGATATATTTATTATATCTTATGGTATTGGGTTTTGATGCAAGCTTCTTGATCAAAGTATCACGAGTTTGTTATATAATCGCAAACAAATTCTTTAATAAAACGGTGCATTTATGTATTTTTGATTTGAAAATTTGGTATAACTCCAATTACTCAGGTATGATCCAATTCAAGGACATTGCCAGGTAGGGAGTTTGACTGGGGCGGTACATCTCTCAAATAATAACGGAGGTGTCCCAAGGCCAGCTCAGTGCGGACAGAAACCACACATAGAGCAAAAGGGCAAATGCTGACTTGATCTCGGTGTTCAGTACACACAGGGACAGCAAAAGCTCGGCCTATCGATCCTTTTGGTTTAAAGAGTTTTTAACAAGAGGTGTCAGAAAAGTTACCATAGGGATAACTGGCTTGTGGCGGCCAAGCGTTCATAGCGACGTCGCTTTTTGATCCTTCGATGTCGGCTCTTCCTATCATTGTGAAGCAAAATTCACCAAGCGTTGGATTGTTCACCCATGCAAGGGAACGTGAGCTGGGTTTAGACCGTCGTGAGACAGGTTAGTTTTACCCTACTAATGACAAAACGTTGTTGCGACAGCATTCCTGCGTAGTACGAGAGGAACCGCAGGTACGGACCAATGGCACAATACTTGTTCGAGCGAACAGTGGTATGACGCTACGTCCGTTGGATTATGCCTGAACGCCTCTAAGGTCGTATCCGTGCTGGACTGCAATGATAAATAAGGGGCAATTTGCATTGTATGGCTTCTAAACCATTTAAAGTTTATAATTTACTTTATAAACGACAATGGATGTGATGCCAATGTAATTTGTAACATAGTAAATTGGGAGGATCTTTGATCACCTGATGCCGCGCTAGTTACATATAAAAGCATTATTTAATACAATGACAAAGCCTAGAATCAATTGTAAACGACTTTTGTAACAGGCAAGGTGTTGTAAGTGGTTGAGCAGCTGCCATACTGCGATCCACTGAAGCTTATCCTTTGCTTGATGATTCGATAATAAAGATGTTGCAAAGCGGGCATAATCATTATGCTTGCTTGCAGCATCGCACGCCACTTTGTTTGTGGTGTGTAAGGTAGGGAAGAAGAAATATAAAAGACCTAAATTGGAAACATCAATATATAAGTAAATATTGAACAAACAAAATGTATCGTCATCTTATTAGTGACGCGATGATAAAGTGGCAAACATATTCCATGTATAAATATTCCTATGGTATTAAAATTCAAGTAAAGAGGACATATATAAAAGTTTGTATATATGGTTCATTCAATGGTAGCAGCGGTTGGTTGGTTGGTGTCTGCTCCTCTTATTGTTCAAAACTTATGTTATGGTAGCAAGTCTATATCGTCATATTATTAGTGACGCGAAAAAGTAGTGGCAAAACATATTCCATGTATAAATAAATATTCCTATGGTATTGAAATTCAAGTAAAGAGGCCATTCAAGTAAAGAGGACTTATATAAATATAAGTATATGTTCCTTCAATGGTAGCAGCGCGGTTGGTTGGTTGGTGTGTCTGCTCCTCTTATTGTTCAAAACTTATGTTATGGTAGCAAGACTGTATCGTCATATTATTAGTGACGCGAAAAAGTAGTGGCAAAACATATTCCATGTATAAATATTCCTATGGTATTGAAATTCAAGTAAAGAGGACATATAAAATTACTATCAATGGTAGCAGTGGTTGGTTGGTTGGTGGTTGGTTGGCGGCTGCTCCTATTATTGTTCAAGACTTATGTTATGGTAGCAAGTCTGTATCGTCATATTAATTATTAGTGACGCGAAAAAGTAGTGGAAATCATATTCCATGTATAAATAGATTCCTATGGTAATGAAATTTTCAAGTAAAGAGAGGACCATTCAAGTAAGAGGACATATAAAAAGTAAGTATATGTTCCTCCAATGGTAGCAGTGGTTGGTTGGTTGGCGGCTGATCCTCTTATTGTTCAAAACTTATTTTATCAATATGAGTTTGGCAATACAATAAAGAAGACCAATCTAATCCATATAAAACTAAATGTATTATATGGATATGCTTAGGAAACCCATATATTCATAAAAAAAAATTATGTATAGAAAATTATACATATATCTTTTATATAAATGAATCGTATGGATATCGCCTTATGGTAGGTATAATAACTTTTTAAGGCATAATAATGTATAATATAGAAAATATACATTGAAATATAAATGCATTTTTATAGATATGGCGGCATATAAGTGCCATATACACAAGAATAAATAATAGAATTTACCAATATATAATTAAAATGAGATATATAAACCTAGTGAGGGGCTGCACTAGTATATGAATCGTATGGATATGGCTTATAGGTATAATACCTATAAGGCATAATAATGTATAATATAATAAATATAAATTAAGATATGAATGAATTATATAAATATGGCATAGAAATGCCATATACATAAGAATAAATGGTAGAATTTACCCATATATCACTGAAACACGATATATAAACCAAATGATAGCTGGCACTAGTACTGTAAACATGCACGCAATAGTGCGTGGGGTAAAAAACTACTATAGGGAGGTGGTCGTTGGCGGGCCCCTCCTCGTATTGGTCAAAACTTATGTTATGCATATGAATTTGTCAATACTATATAGAACGCCAAGCATATCCATATAAACTATGGATATGCATAGAAATCCATACAAAAATAAAAAAAAATTATGTATAGAAAAATATACATATATTTATATAAGTGAATCGTATGGATATGGCTTATAGGTATAATACCTATAAGGCATAATAATGTATAACAAGTAAATATACATTGAAATGTGAATGCATTGTATGGATATGGCATATAAATGCCATATATATAGAAATAAATTGTATATCAATGATATAACAATTATAAACCTAGTGAGGGGCGGCACTAGTGAATGAATCGTATGGATATGGCTTATAGGTATAATACCTATAAGGCATAATAATGTATAATATAATAAATATACATTAAGATATGAATGGATTGTATAAATATGGCATAGAAATGCCATATACATAAGAATAAATGGTAGAATTTACCCATATATCACTGAAACACGATATATAAACCTAGTGATAGCTGGCACTAGTACTGTAAACAGGCACGTAGTAGTGCGTGGGGTAAAAAACTACTATAGGGAGGTGGTCGTTGGCGGGCCCCTCCTCGTATTGGTCAAAACTTATGTTATGCATATGAATTTGTCAATACTATATAGAACGCCAAGCATATCCATATAAACTATGGATATGCATAGAAATCCATACAAAAGTAAAAAAAAATTATGTATAGAAAAATATACATATATTTATATAAGTGAATCGTATGGATATGGCTTATAGGTATAATACCTATAAGGCATAATAATGTATAACAAGTAAATATACATTGAAATGTGAATGCATTGTATGGATATGGCATATAAATGCCATATATATAGAAATAAATTGTATATCAATGATATAACAATTATAAACCTAGTGAGGGGCGGCACTAGTGAATGAATCGTATGGATATGGCTTATAGGTATAATACCTATAAGGCATAATAATGTATAATATAATAAATATACATTAAGATATGAATGGATTGTATAAATATGGCATAGAAATGCCATATACATAAGAATAAATGGTAGAATTTACCCATATATCACTGAAACACGATATATAAACCTAGTGATAGCTGGCACTAGTACTGTAAACAGGCACGTAGTAGTGCGTGGGGTAAAAAACTACTATAGGGAGGTGGTCGTTGGCGGGCCCCTCCTCGTATTGGTCAAAACTTATGTTATGCATATGAATTTGTCAATACTATATAGAACGCCAAGCATATCCATATAAACTATGGATATGCATAGAAATCCATACAAAAGTAAAAAAAAATTATGTATAGAAAAATATACATATATTTATATAAGTGAATCGTATGGATATGGCTTATAGGTATAATACCTATAAGGCATAATAATGTATAACAAGTAAATATACATTGAAATGTGAATGCATTGTATGGATATGGCATATAAATGCCATATATATAGAAATAAATTGTATATCAATGATATAACAATTATAAACCTAGTGAGGGGCGGCACTAGTGAATGAATCGTATGGATATGGCTTATAGGTATAATACCTATAAGGCATAATAATGTATAATATAATAAATATACATTAAGATATGAATGGATTGTATAAATATGGCATAGAAATGCCATATACATAAGAATAAATGGTAGAATTTACCCATATATCACTGAAACACGATATATAAACCTAGTGATAGCTGGCACTAGTACTGTAAACAGGCACGCAGTAGTGCGTGGGGTAAAAAACTACTATAGGGAGGTGGTCGTTGGCGGGCCCCTCCTCGTATTGGTCAAAACTTATGTTATGCATATGAATTTGTCAATACTATATAGAACGCCAAGCATATCCATATAAACTATGGATATGCATAGAAATCCATACAAAAGTAAAAAAAAATTATGTATAGAAAAATATACATATATTTATATAAGTGAATCGTATGGATATGGCTTATAGGTATAATACCTATAAGGCATAATAATGTATAACAAGTAAATATACATTGAAATGTGAATGCATTGTATGGATATGGCATATAAATGCCATATATATAGAAATAAATTGTATATCAATGATATAAAAATTATAAACCTAGTGAGGGGCGGCACTAGTGAATGAATCGTATGGATATGGCTTATAGGTATAATACCTATAAGGCATAATAATGTATAATATAATAAATATACATTAAGATATGAATGGATTGTATAAATATGGCATAGAAATGCCATATACATAAGAATAAATGGTAGAATTTACCCATATATCACTGAAACACGATATATAAACCTAGTGATAGCTGGCACTAGTACTGTAAACAGGCACGCAGTAGTGCGTGGGGTAAAAAACTACTATAGGGAGGTGGTCGTTGGCGGGCCCCTCCTCGTATTGGTCAAAACTTATGTTATGCGTAAACATATGATTTTGTCAATACTATAAAGAAAACTTGTTTTGTACATACAAAACTAAATGAATTATATGGATATTGAAAAATAAATGGCATTATATCCATATAATGAAAATATACTTGTATTCTCTTATTATAAGAGAGAATACCGTATAGTTGGTTGGCAAAGACAATTGAAAATACCCGAATTGCAGATGATGGGTTCAAAAACTACTATAGGGTGGTGTAGCAAATAATATGAAGATGATATATCCATATAATGGATATTCACTAGTATTCTCTTATTATAATAGAGAATACCATATAAATGGTTGGCAAAGACAATTGAAAATACCCGAATTGAAGTTGACGGGTTCAAAAACTATTATAGGGTGATGTAGCAAATAAAATAATGAAGATATATCCATATAATGGAATTATATGTGTATTCTCTTATTATATGAGAGAGTACCAAACGGTTGATTGGCAAAGACAATTGAAAATACCCGAATTAAAGATATTGGGTCCAAAAACTACTATAGGATGGTCAATGGGCCGGCCATCTACTATTGACGTGACAAAATACTGTCTGTCGGTAGAGAAGATATTAATCCGTCAAATTTGTTTCTTTATTCATTTATGAATATGAGACTTGGCTCCACGGTTAATATTTTAAGCCCAAAGATAATAATGTTGAAACAAAGGCCAAGGTTTCTATTATACATAGAATAACAAATTGTTTCCGAACTTTATCGTTAATCCAAATAAATAATTACAATTGAGGCAGGCTAATAATGATATATATTTTGTATTGATAATCTTGATATATATGTATATTGGTCTGCCATTATCACATACTGAGTTATGTGATAATTCCCTGCGGGGATAAATTAAAAGAGGTGTCCCTATATTAAAAGAAAATAATATATATATATATTATTTCTTCTAACGTACATATCATATATGCGCTCGGTTTTATATTATATATTACCAA
>NW_023665487.1:0-7500 GCF_014743375.2 Drosophila subpulchrella | reverse complement strand
ATTTCGAACAAGCAAATCGAAATAATAATTGTAATAATAAATATATTATTGCATTAAATAAGAGATAAATAAATAAGCAAAAGCAAACAAATAACAAATTCGAACAAGCAAATCGAAATTATTAAATTTATTTAATATTATTATTATATTGTATATTAAATGCAATTAATTAATAAAACACTGTGTGTATATGGACCATAATATACACGCGTTGCGATATGTATTGTTCATCTCAGTTATGCGCATACATTGGATAATGCAACAACCTAAAATGTACAATGTTGTACCTGATTATTACAGGTTAATGTTTTATATAAATTTCAATATATATCGCTAAAAAAAAGTATTAATACCGTAAATGCCATTTAAAAAATACTTGATATATTATTGGTTATATGAAACTAAGACATTTCGCAGCATTCGTTTTAGGTATAAAAATCAATTTATTGAAGGAATTGATATATGCCAGTAAAATGGTGTATTTTTAATTTCTTTCAATAAAAACATATATGACAAAATTACCAAACCAATATATAAAACTCTAAGCGGTGGATCACTCGGCTCATGGGTCGATGAAGAACGCAGCAAACTGTGCGTCATCGTGTGAACTGCAGGACACATGAACATCGACATTTTGAACGCATATCGCAGTCCATGCTGTTATGTACTTTAATTAATTTTATAGTGCTGCTTGGACTACATATGGTTGAGGGTTGTAAGACTATGCTAATTAAGTTGTTTATATAAATTTTATAATGAAATTTTATAAGCATATGGTATATTATTGGATAATAATAATTTAATTATTATATTATTCATAATATTAACAAATATATGAAAAACATTATCTCACATTAGTAAATAATTTGAATGTGAAAAACGAAGAGAAATATTTTCTTTTTCAATCAAATAATACTGAGAAATGTCTAGCATAAAAAATTTATCTAGAATTGTCTCTTATTAAAGATTAGTAAATAGAAAGCCGTTGACAATATTATTATTCTTCGTTGATTCGTTAGACCAAACAAATGCCATACAAATATATAAAATATATAACGAATTTAATAAAATGTTTTATCATTATATATAAAGAATTAATTGCAAAAAAAGTTATACACAACCTCAACTCATATGGGACTACCCCCTGAATTTAAGCATATTAATTAGGGGAGGAAAAGAAACTAACCAGGATTTTCTTAGTAGCGGCGAGCGAAAAGAAATCAGTTCAGCACTAAGTCACTTTGTCTATATGGCAAATGTGAGATGCAGTGTATGGAGCGTCAATATTCTAGTATGAGAAATTAACGATTTAAGTCCTTCTTAAATGAGGCCATTTACCCATAGAGGGTGCCAGGCCCGTATAACGTTAATGATTACTAGATGATGTTTCCAAAGAGTCGTGTTGCTTGATAGTGCAGCACTAAGTGGGTGGTAAACTCCATCTAAAACTAAATATAACCATGAGACCGATAGTAAACAAGTACCGTGAGGGAAAGTTGAAAAGAACTCTGAATAGAGAGTTAAACAGTACGTGAAACTGCTTAGAGGTTAAGCCCGATGAACCTGAATATCCGTTATGGAAAATTCATCATTAAAATTGTAATATTTAAACAATATTATGATAATAGTGTGCATTTTTTCCATATAAGGACATTGTAATCTATTAGCATACAAAATTTATCATAAAATATAACTTATAGTTTATTCAAATTAATTTGCTTGCATTTTAACACAGAATAAATGTTATTAATTTGATAAAGTGCTGATAGATTTATATGAATACAGTGCGTTAATTTTTCGGAATTATATAATGGCATAATTATCATTGATTTTTGTGTTTATTATATGCACTTGTATGATTAACAATGCGAAAGATTCAGGATACCTTCGGGACCCGTCTTGAAACACGGACCAAGGAGTCTAACATATGTGCAAGTTATTGGGATATAAACCTAATAGCGTAATTAACTTGACTAATAATGGGATTAGTTTTTTAACTATTTATAGCTAATTAACACAATCCCGGGGCGTTCTATATAGTTATGTATAATGATATTTATATTATTTATGCCTCTAACTGGAACGTACCTTGAGCATATATGCTGTGACCCGAAAGATGGTGAACTATACTTGATCAGGTTGAAGTCAGGGGAAACCCTGATGGAAGACCGAAACAGTTCTGACGTGCAAATCGATTGTCAGAATTGAGTATAGGGGCGAAAGACCAATCGAACCATCTAGTAGCTGGTTCCTTCCGAAGTTTCCCTCAGGATAGCTGGTGCATTTTAATGTTATATAAAATAATCTTATCTGGTAAAGCGAATGATTAGAGGCCTTAGGGTCGAAACGATCTTAACCTATTCTCAAACTTTAAATGGGTAAGAACCTTAACTTTCTTGATATGAAGTTCAAGGTTATGATATAATGTGCCCAGTGGGCCACTTTTGGTAAGCAGAACTGGCGCTGTGGGATGAACCAAACGTAATGTTACGGTGCCCAAATTAACAACTCATGCAGATACCATGAAAGGCGTTGGTTGCTTAAAACAGCAGGACGGTGATCATGGAAGTCGAAATCCGCTAAGGAGTGTGTAACAACTCACCTGCCGAAGCAACTAGCCCTTAAAATGGATGGCGCTTAAGTTGTATACCTATACATTACCGCTAAAGTAGATGATTTATATTACTTGTGATATAAATTTTGAAACTTTAGTGAGTAGGAAGGTACAATGGTATGCGTAGAAGTGTTTGGCGTAAGCCTGCATGGAGCTGCCATTGGTACAGATCTTGGTGGTAGTAGCAAATAATCGAATGAGACCTTGGAGGACTGAAGTGGAGAAGGGTTTCGTGTGAACAGTGGTTGATCACGAGTTAGTCGGTCCTAAGTTCAAGGCGAAAGCCGAAAATTTTCAAGTAAAACACAAATGCCATACAAATATAATTATATTATATAAATCAAGCTAATTAATATACTTGAATAATTTTGAACGAAAGGGAATACGGTTCCAATTCCGTAACCTGTTGAGTATCCGTTTGTTATTAAATATGGGCCTCGTGCTCATCCTGGCAACAGGAACGACCATAAAGAAGCCGTCGAGAGATATCGGAAGAGTTTTCTTTTCTGTTTTATAGCCGTACTACCATGGAAGTCTTTCGCAGAGAGATATGGTAGATGGGCTAGAAGAGCATGACATATACTGTTGTGTCGATATTTTCTCCTCGGACCTTGAAAATTTATGGTGGGGACACGCAAACTTCTCAACAGGCCGTACCAATATCCGCAGCTGGTCTCCAAGGTGAAGAGTCTCTAGTCGATAGAATAATGTAGGTAAGGGAAGTCGGCAAATTAGATCCGTAACTTCGGGATAAGGATTGGCTCTGAAGATTGAGATAGTCGGGCTTGATTGGGAAACAATAACATGGTTTATGTGCTCGTTCTGGGTAAATAGAGTGTCTGGCATTTATGTTGGTCACTTGTTCCCCGGATAGTTTAGTTACGTAGCCAATTGTGGAACTTTCTTGCTAAAATTTTTAAGAATACTAATTGGGTTAAACCAATTAGTTCTTATTAATTATAACGATTATCAATTAACAATCAATTCAGAACTGGCACGGACTTGGGGAATCCGACTGTCTAATTAAAACAAAGCATTGTGATGGCCCTAGCGGGTGTTGACACAATGTGATTTCTGCCCAGTGCTCTGAATGTCAAAGTGAAGAAATTCAAGTAAGCGCGGGTCAACGGCGGGAGTAACTATGACTCTCTTAAGGTAGCCAAATGCCTCGTCATCTAATTAGTGACGCGCATGAATGGATTAACGAGATTCCTACTGTCCCTATCTACTATCTAGCGAAACCACAGCCAAGGGAACGGGCTTGGAATAATTAGCGGGGAAAGAAGACCCTTTTGAGCTTGACTCTAATCTGGCAGTGTAAGGAGACATAAGAGGTGTAGAATAAGTGGGAGATATTAGACTTCGGTTTGGTATCGCCAATGAAATACCACTACTCTTATTGTTTCCTTACTTACTTGATTAAATGGAACGTGTATCATTTCCTAGCCATTATACGGATATATTTATTATATCTTATGGTATTGGGTTTTGATGCAAGCTTCTTGATCAAAGTATCACGAGTTTGTTATATAATCGCAAACAAATTCTTTAATAAAACGGTGCATTTATGTATTTTTGATTTGAAAATTTGGTATAACTCCAATTACTCAGGTATGATCCAATTCAAGGACATTGCCAGGTAGGGAGTTTGACTGGGGCGGTACATCTCTCAAATAATAACGGAGGTGTCCCAAGGCCAGCTCAGTGCGGACAGAAACCACACATAGAGCAAAAGGGCAAATGCTGACTTGATCTCGGTGTTCAGTACACACAGGGACAGCAAAAGCTCGGCCTATCGATCCTTTTGGTTTAAAGAGTTTTTAACAAGAGGTGTCAGAAAAGTTACCATAGGGATAACTGGCTTGTGGCGGCCAAGCGTTCATAGCGACGTCGCTTTTTGATCCTTCGATGTCGGCTCTTCCTATCATTGTGAAGCAAAATTCACCAAGCGTTGGATTGTTCACCCATGCAAGGGAACGTGAGCTGGGTTTAGACCGTCGTGAGACAGGTTAGTTTTACCCTACTAATGACAAAACGTTGTTGCGACAGCATTCCTGCGTAGTACGAGAGGAACCGCAGGTACGGACCAATGGCACAATACTTGTTCGAGCGAACAGTGGTATGACGCTACGTCCGTTGGATTATGCCTGAACGCCTCTAAGGTCGTATCCGTGCTGGACTGCAATGATAAATAAGGGGCAATTTGCATTGTATGGCTTCTAAACCATTTAAAGTTTATAATTTACTTTATAAACGACAATGGATGTGATGCCAATGTAATTTGTAACATAGTAAATTGGGAGGATCTTTGATCACCTGATGCCGCGCTAGTTACATATAAAAGCATTATTTAATACAATGACAAAGCCTAGAATCAATTGTAAACGACTTTTGTAACAGGCAAGGTGTTGTAAGTGGTTGAGCAGCTGCCATACTGCGATCCACTGAAGCTTATCCTTTGCTTGATGATTCGATAATAAAGATGTTGCAAGCGGGCATAATCATTATGCTTGCTTGCAGCATCGCACGCCACTTTGTTTGTGGTGTGTAAGGTAGGGAAGAAGAAATATAAAAGACCTAAATTGGAAACATCAATATATAAGTAAATATTGAACAAACAAAATGTATCGTCATCTTATTAGTGACGCGATGATAAAGTGGCAAACATATTCCATGTATAAATATTCCTATGGTATTAAAATTCAAGTAAAGAGGACATATATAAAAGTTTGTATATATGGTTCATTCAATGGTAGCAGCGGTTGGTTGGTTGGTGTCTGCTCCTCTTATTGTTCAAAACTTATGTTATGGTAGCAAGTCTATATCGTCATATTATTAGTGACGCGAAAAAGTAGTGGCAAAACATATTCCATGTATAAATAAATATTCCTATGGTATTGAAATTCAAGTAAAGAGGCCATTCAAGTAAAGAGGACTTATATAAATATAAGTATATATAATGGTAGCAGCGCGGTTGGTTGGTTGGTGTGTCTGCTCCTCTTATTGTTCAAAACTTATGTTATGGTAGCAAGACTGTATCGTCATATTATTAGTGACGCGAAAAAGTAGTGGCAAAACATATTCCATGTATAAATATTCCTATGGTATTGAAATTCAACTAAAGAGGACATATAAAATTACTATCAATGGTAGCAGTGGTTGGTTGGTTGGTGGTTGGTTGGCGGCTGCTCCTATTATTGTTCAAGACTTATGTTATGGTAGCAAGTCTGTATCGTCATATTAATTATTAGTGACGCGAAAAAGTAGTGGAAATCATATTCCATGTATAAATAGATTCCTATGGTAATGAAATTTTCAAGTAAAGAGAGGACCATTCAAGTAAGAGGACATATAAAAAGTAAGTATATGTTCCTCCAATGGTAGCAGTGGTTGGTTGGTTGGCGGCTGATCCTCTTATTGTTCAAAACTTATTTTATCAATATGAGTTTGGCAATACAATAAAGAAGACCAATCTAATCCATATAAAACTAAATGTATTATATGGATATGCTTAGGAAACCCATATATTCATAAAAAAAAATTATGTATAGAAAATTATACATATATCTTTTATATAAATGAATCGTATGGATATCGCCTTATGGTAGGTATAATAACTTTTTAAGGCATAATAATGTATAATATAGAAAATATACATTGAAATATAAATGCATTTTTATAGATATGGCGGCATATAAGTGCCATATACACAAGAATAAATAATAGAATTTACCAATATATAATTAAAATGAGATATATAAACCTAGTGAGGGGCTGCACTAGTATATGAATCGTATGGATATGGCTTATAGGTATAATACCTATAAGGCATAATAATGTATAATATAATAAATATAAATTAAGATATGAATGAATTATATAAATATGGCATAGAAATGCCATATACATACATAAGAATAAATGGTAGAATTTACCCATATATCACTGAAACACGATATATAAACCTAATGATAGCTGGCACTAGTACTGTAAACATGCACGCAATAGTGCGTGGGGTAAAAAACTACTATAGGGAGGTGGTCGTTGGCGGGCCCCTCCTCGTATTGGTCAAAACTTATGTTATGCATATGAATTTGTCAATACTATATAGAACGCCAAGCATATCCATATAAACTATGGATATGCATAGAAATCCATACAAAAGTAAAAAAAAATTATGTATAGAAAAATATACATATATTTATATAAGTGAATCGTATGGATATGGCTTATAGGTATAATACCTATAAGGCATAATAATGTATAACAAGTAAATATACATTGAAATGTGAATGCATTGTATGGATATGGCATATAAATGCCATATATATAGAAATAAATTGTATATCAATGATATAACAATTATAAACCTAGTGAGGGGCGGCACTAGTGAATGAATCGTATGGATATGGCTTATAGGTATAATACCTATAAGGCATAATAATGTATAATATAATAAATATACATTAAGATATGAATGGATTGTATAAATATGGCATAGAAATGCCATATACATAAGAATAAATGGTAGAATTTACCCATATATCACTGAAACACGATATATAAACCTAGTGATAGCTGGCACTAGTACTGTAAACAGGCACGCAATAGTGCGTGGGGTAAAAAACTACTATAGGGAGGTGGTCGTTGGCGGGCCCCTCCTCGTATTGGTCAAAACTTATGTTATGCATATGAATTTGTCAATACTATATAGAACGCCAAGCATATCCATATAAACTATGGATATGCATAGAAATCCATACAAAAGTAAAAAAAAATTATGTATAGAAAAATATACATATATTTATATAAGTGAATCGTATGGATATGGCTTATAGGTATAATACCTATAAGGCATAATAATGTATAACAAGTAAATATACATT
>NW_023665486.1:40000-68495 GCF_014743375.2 Drosophila subpulchrella | reverse complement strand
GTTTTCTATATAGTATTGACAAATTCATATGCATACATAAGTTTTGACCAATACGAGGAGGGGCCCGCCAACGACCACCTCCCTATAGTAGTTTTTTACCCCACGCACTATTTTTATTATCTATACATATCCATGATTATTTTCTACTCTTGTATATGGTGTTCTATTATACATTATTATGCCTTATAGGTATTATACCTATAAGCCATATCCATACGATTCATTCAATGCGTGGTTTTCTATGCATATCCATAGTATTGACACAATTCATATGCATAACATAAGTTTTGACCAATACGAGGAGGGGCCCGCCAACGACCACCTCCCTATAGTAGTTTTTTACCCCACGCACTATTGCGTGCCTGTTTACAGTACTAGTGCCAGCTATCACTAGGTTTATATATCGTGTTTCAGTGATATATGGGTAAATTCTACCATTTATTCTTATGTATATGGCATTTCTATGCCATATTTATACAATCCATTCATATCTTAATGTATATTTATTATATTATACATTATTATGCCTTATAGGTATTATACCTATAAGCCATATCCATACGATTCATTCACTAGTGCCGCCCCTCACTAGGTTTATAATTGTTATATCATTGATATACAATTTATTTCTATATATATGGCATTTATATGCCATATCCATACAATGCATTCACATTTCAATGTATATTTACTTGTTATACATTATTATGCCTTATAGGTATTATACCTATAAGCCATATCCATACGATTCACTTATATAAATATATGTATATTTTTCTATACATAATTTTTTTTTACTTTTGTATGGTTTTCTATGCATATCCATAGTTTATATGGATATGCTTGGCGTTCTATATAGTATTGACAAATTCATATGCATAACATAAGTTTTGACCAATACGAGGAGGGGCCCGCCAACGACCACCTCCCTATAGTAGTTTTTTACCCCACGCACTATTGCGTGCCTGTTTACAGTACTAGTGCCAGCTATCACTAGGTTTATATATCGTGTTTCAGTGATATATGGGTAAATTCTACCATTTATTCTTATGTATATGGCATTTCTATGCCATATTTATACAATCCATTCATATCTTAATGTATATTTATTATATTATACATTATTATGCCTTATAGGTATTATACCTATAAGCCATATCCATACGATTCATTCACTAGTGCCGCCCCTCACTAGGTTTATAATTGTTATATCATTGATATACAATTTATTTCTATATATATGGCATTTATATGCCATATCCATACAATGCATTCACATTTCAATGTATATTTACTTGTTATACATTATTATGCCTTATAGGTATTATACCTATAAGCCATATCCATACGATTCACTTATATAAATATATGTATATTTTTCTATACATAATTTTTTTTTACTTTTGTATGGTTTTCTATGCATATCCATAGTTTATATGGATATGCTTGGCGTTCTATATAGTATTGACAAATTCATATGCATAACATAAGTTTTGACCAATACGAGGAGGGGCCCGCCAACGACCACCTCCCTATAGTAGTTTTTTACCCCACGCACTATTGCGTGCCTGTTTACAGTACTAGTGCCAGCTATCACTAGGTTTATATATCGTGTTTCAGTGATATATGGGTAAATTCTACCATTTATTCTTATGTATATGGCATTTCTATGCCATATTTATACAATCCATTCATATCTTAATGTATATTTATTATATTATACATTATTATGCCTTATAGGTATTATACCTATAAGCCATATCCATACGATTCATTCACTAGTGCCGCCCCTCACTAGGTTTATAATTGTTATATCATTGATATACAATTTATTTCTATATATATGGCATTTATATGCCATATCCATACAATGCATTCACATTTCAATGTATATTTACTTGTTATACATTATTATGCCTTATAGGTATTATACCTATAAGCCATATCCATACGATTCACTTATATAAATATATGTATATTTTTCTATACATAATTTTTTTTTACTTTTGTATGGATTTCTATGCATATCCATAGTTTATATGGATATGCTTGGCGTTCTATATAGTATTGACAAATTCATATGCATAACATAAGTTTTGACCAATACGAGGAGGGGCCCGCCAACGACCACCTCCCTATAGTAGTTTTTTACCCCACGCACTATTGCGTGCCTGTTTACAGTACTAGTGCCAGCTATCACTAGGTTTATATATCGTGTTTCAGTGATATATGGGTAAATTCTACCATTTATTCTTATGTATATGGCATTTCTATGCCATATTTATACAATCCATTCATATCTTAATGTATATTTATTATATTATACATTATTATGCCTTATAGGTATTATACCTATAAGCCATATCCATACGATTCATTCACTAGTGCCGCCCCTCACTAGGTTTATAATTGTTATATCATTGATATACAATTTATTTCTATATATATGGCATTTATATGCCATATCCATACAATGCATTCACATTTCAATGTATATTTACTTGTTATACATTATTATGCCTTATAGGTATTATACCTATAAGCCATATCCATACGATTCACTTATATAAATATATGTATATTTTTCTATACATAATTTTTTTTTACTTTTGTATGGATTTCTATGCATATCCATAGTTTATATGGATATGCTTGGCGTTCTATATAGTATTGACAAATTCATATGCATAACATAAGTTTTGACCAATACGAGGAGGGGCCCGCCAACGACCACCTCCCTATAGTAGTTTTTTACCCCACGCACTATTGCGTGCATGTTTACAGTACTAGTGCCAGCTATCATTAGGTTTATATATCGTGTTTCAGTGATATATGGGTAAATTCTACCATTTATTCTTATGTATGTATATGGCATTTCTATGCCATATTTATATAATTCATTCATATCTTAATTTATATTTATTATATTATACATTATTATGCCTTATAGGTATTATACCTATAAGCCATATCCATACGATTCATATACTAGTGCAGCCCCTCACTAGGTTTATATATCTCATTTTAATTATATATTGGTAAATTCTATTATTTATTCTTGTGTATATGGCACTTATATGCCGCCATATCTATAAAAATGCATTTATATTTCAATGTATATTTTCTATATTATACATTATTATGCCTTAAAAAGTTATTATACCTACCATAAGGCGATATCCATACGATTCATTTATATAAAAGATATATGTATAATTTTCTATACATAATTTTTTTTTATGAATATATGGGTTTCCTAAGCATATCCATATAATACATTTAGTTTTATATGGATTAGATTGGTCTTCTTTATTGTATTGCCAAACTCATATTGATAAAATAAGTTTTGAACAATAAGAGGATCAGCCGCCAACCAACCAACCACTGCTACCATTGGAGGAACATATACTTACTTTTTATATGTCCTCTTACTTGAATGGTCCTCTCTTTACTTGAAAATTTCATTACCATAGGAATCTATTTATACATGGAATATGATTTCCACTACTTTTTCGCGTCACTAATAATTAATATGACGATACAGACTTGCTACCATAACATAAGTCTTGAACAATAATAGGAGCAGCCGCCAACCAACCACCAACCAACCAACCACTGCTACCATTGATAGTAATTTTATATGTCCTCTTTAGTTGAATTTCAATACCATAGGAATATTTATACATGGAATATGTTTTGCCACTACTTTTTCGCGTCACTAATAATATGACGATACAGTCTTGCTACCATAACATAAGTTTTGAACAATAAGAGGAGCAGACACACCAACCAACCAACCGCGCTGCTACCATTATATATACTTATATTTATATAAGTCCTCTTTACTTGAATGGCCTCTTTACTTGAATTTCAATACCATAGGAATATTTATTTATACATGGAATATGTTTTGCCACTACTTTTTCGCGTCACTAATAATATGACGATATAGACTTGCTACCATAACATAAGTTTTGAACAATAAGAGGAGCAGACACCAACCAACCAACCGCTGCTACCATTGAATGAACCATATATACAAACTTTTATATATGTCCTCTTTACTTGAATTTTAATACCATAGGAATATTTATACATGGAATATGTTTGCCACTTTATCATCGCGTCACTAATAAGATGACGATACATTTTGTTTGTTCAATATTTACTTATATATTGATGTTTCCAATTTAGGTCTTTTATATTTCTTCTTCCCTACCTTACACACCACAAACAAAGTGGCGTGCGATGCTGCAAGCAAGCATAATGATTATGCCCGCTTGCAACATCTTTATTATCGAATCATCAAGCAAAGGATAAGCTTCAGTGGATCGCAGTATGGCAGCTGCTCAACCACTTACAACACCTTGCCTGTTACAAAAGTCGTTTACAATTGATTCTAGGCTTTGTCATTGTATTAAATAATGCTTTTATATGTAACTAGCGCGGCATCAGGTGATCAAAGATCCTCCCAATTTACTATGTTACAAATTACATTGGCATCACATCCATTGTCGTTTATAAAGTAAATTATAAACTTTAAATGGTTTAGAAGCCATACAATGCAAATTGCCCCTTATTTATCATTGCAGTCCAGCACGGATACGACCTTAGAGGCGTTCAGGCATAATCCAACGGACGTAGCGTCATACCACTGTTCGCTCGAACAAGTATTGTGCCATTGGTCCGTACCTGCGGTTCCTCTCGTACTACGCAGGAATGCTGTCGCAACAACGTTTTGTCATTAGTAGGGTAAAACTAACCTGTCTCACGACGGTCTAAACCCAGCTCACGTTCCCTTGCATGGGTGAACAATCCAACGCTTGGTGAATTTTGCTTCACAATGATAGGAAGAGCCGACATCGAAGGATCAAAAAGCGACGTCGCTATGAACGCTTGGCCGCCACAAGCCAGTTATCCCTATGGTAACTTTTCTGACACCTCTTGTTAAAAACTCTTTAAACCAAAAGGATCGATAGGCCGAGCTTTTGCTGTCCCTGTGTGTACTGAACACCGAGATCAAGTCAGCATTTGCCCTTTTGCTCTATGTGTGGTTTCTGTCCGCACTGAGCTGGCCTTGGGACACCTCCGTTATTATTTGAGAGATGTACCGCCCCAGTCAAACTCCCTACCTGGCAATGTCCTTGAATTGGATCATACCTGAGTAATTGGAGTTATACCAAATTTTCAAATCAAAAATACATAAATGCACCGTTTTATTAAAGAATTTGTTTGCGATTATATAACAAACTCGTGATACTTTGATCAAGAAGCTTGCATCAAAACCCAATACCATAAGATATAATAAATATATCCGTATAATGGCTAGGAAATGATACACGTTCCATTTAATCAAGTAAGTAAGGAAACAATAAGAGTAGTGGTATTTCATTGGCGATACCAAACCGAAGTCTAATATCTCCCACTTATTCTACACCTCTTATGTCTCCTTACACTGCCAGATTAGAGTCAAGCTCAAAAGGGTCTTCTTTCCCCGCTAATTATTCCAAGCCCGTTCCCTTGGCTGTGGTTTCGCTAGATAGTAGATAGGGACAGTAGGAATCTCGTTAATCCATTCATGCGCGTCACTAATTAGATGACGAGGCATTTGGCTACCTTAAGAGAGTCATAGTTACTCCCGCCGTTGACCCGCGCTTACTTGAATTTCTTCACTTTGACATTCAGAGCACTGGGCAGAAATCACATTGTGTCAACACCCGCTAGGGCCATCACAATGCTTTGTTTTAATTAGACAGTCGGATTCCCCAAGTCCGTGCCAGTTCTGAATTGATTGTTAATTGATAATCGTTATAATTAATAAGAACTAATTGGTTTAACCCAATTAGTATTCTTAAAAATTTTAGCAAGAAAGTTCCACAATTGGCTACGTAACTAAACTATCCGGGGAACAAGTGACCAACATAAATGCCAGACACTCTATTTACCCAGAACGAGCACATAAACCATGTTATTGTTTCCCAATCAAGCCCGACTATCTCAATCTTCAGAGCCAATCCTTATCCCGAAGTTACGGATCTAATTTGCCGACTTCCCTTACCTACATTATTCTATCGACTAGAGACTCTTCACCTTGGAGACCAGCTGCGGATATTGGTACGGCCTGTTGAGAAGTTTGCGTGTCCCCACCATAAATTTTCAAGGTCCGAGGAGAAAATATCGACACAACAGTATATGTCATGCTCTTCTAGCCCATCTACCATATCTCTCTGCGAAAGACTTCCATGGTAGTACGGCTATAAAACAGAAAAGAAAACTCTTCCGATATCTCTCGACGGCTTCTTTATGGTCGTTCCTGTTGCCAGGATGAGCACGAGGCCCATATTTAATAACAAACGGATACTCAACAGGTTACGGAATTGGAACCGTATTCCCTTTCGTTCAAAATTATTCAAGTATATTAATTAGCTTGATTTATATAATATAATTATATTTGTATGGCATTTGTGTTTTACTTGAAAATTTTCGGCTTTCGCCTTGAACTTAGGACCGACTAACTCGTGATCAACCACTGTTCACACGAAACCCTTCTCCACTTCAGTCCTCCAAGGTCTCATTCGATTATTTGCTACTACCACCAAGATCTGTACCAATGGCAGCTCCATGCAGGCTTACGCCAAACACTTCTACGCATACCATTGTACCTTCCTACTCACTAAAGTTTCAAAATTTATATCACAAGTAATATAAATCATCTACTTTAGCGGTAATGTATAGGTATACAACTTAAGCGCCATCCATTTTAAGGGCTAGTTGCTTCGGCAGGTGAGTTGTTACACACTCCTTAGCGGATTTCGACTTCCATGATCACCGTCCTGCTGTTTTAAGCAACCAACGCCTTTCATGGTATCTGCATGAGTTGTTAATTTGGGCACCGTAACATTACGTTTGGTTCATCCCACAGCGCCAGTTCTGCTTACCAAAAGTGGCCCACTGGGCACATTATATCATAACCTTGAACTTCATATCAAGAAAGTTAAGGTTCTTACCCATTTAAAGTTTGAGAATAGGTTAAGATCGTTTCGACCCTAAGGCCTCTAATCATTCGCTTTACCAGATAAGATTATTTTATATAACATTAAAATGCACCAGCTATCCTGAGGGAAACTTCGGAAGGAACCAGCTACTAGATGGTTCGATTGGTCTTTCGCCCCTATACTCAATTCTGACAATCGATTTGCACGTCAGAACTGTTTCGGTCTTCCATCAGGGTTTCCCCTGACTTCAACCTGATCAAGTATAGTTCACCATCTTTCGGGTCACAGCATATATGCTCAAGGTACGTTCCAGTTAGAGGCATAAATAATATAAATATCATTATACATAACTATATAGAACGCCCCGGGATTGTGTTAATTAGCTATAAATAGTTAAAAAACTAATCCCATTATTAGTCAAGTTAATTACGCTATTAGGTTTATATCCCAATAACTTGCACATATGTTAGACTCCTTGGTCCGTGTTTCAAGACGGGTCCCGAAGGTATCCTGAATCTTTCGCATTGTTAATCATACAAGTGCATATAATAAACACAAAAATCAATGATAATTATGCCATTATATAATTCCGAAAAATTAACGCACTGTATTCATATAAATCTATCAGCACTTTATCAAATTAATAACATTTATTCTGTGTTAAAATGCAAGCAAATTAATTTGAATAAACTATAAGTTATATTTTATGATAAATTTTGTATGCTAATAGATTACAATGTCCTTATATGGAAAAAATGCACACTATTATCATAATATTGTTTAAATATTACAATTTTAATGATGAATTTTCCATAACGGATATTCAGGTTCATCGGGCTTAACCTCTAAGCAGTTTCACGTACTGTTTAACTCTCTATTCAGAGTTCTTTTCAACTTTCCCTCACGGTACTTGTTTACTATCGGTCTCATGGTTATATTTAGTTTTAGATGGAGTTTACCACCCACTTAGTGCTGCACTATCAAGCAACACGACTCTTTGGAAACATCATCTAGTAATCATTAACGTTATACGGGCCTGGCACCCTCTATGGGTAAATGGCCTCATTTAAGAAGGACTTAAATCGTTAATTTCTCATACTAGAATATTGACGCTCCATACACTGCATCTCACATTTGCCATATAGACAAAGTGACTTAGTGCTGAACTGATTTCTTTTCGCTCGCCGCTACTAAGAAAATCCTGGTTAGTTTCTTTTCCTCCCCTAATTAATATGCTTAAATTCAGGGGGTAGTCCCATATGAGTTGAGGTTGTGTATAACTTTTTTGCAATTAATTCTTTATATATAATGATAAAACATTTTATTAAATTCGTTATATATTTTATATATTTGTATGGCATTTGTTTGGTCTAACGAATCAACGAAGAATAATAATATTGTCAACGGCTTTCTATTTACTAATCTTTAATAAGAGACAATTCTAGATAAATTTTTTATGCTAGACATTTCTCAGTATTATTTGATTGAAAAAGAAAATATTTCTCTTCGTTTTTCACATTCAAATTATTTACTAATGTGAGATAATGTTTTTCATATATTTGTTAATATTATGAATAATATAATAATTAAATTATTATTATCCAATAATATACCATATGCTTATAAAATTTCATTATAAAATTTATATAAACAACTTAATTAGCATAGTCTTACAACCCTCAACCATATGTAGTCCAAGCAGCACTATAAAATTAATTAAAGTACATAACAGCATGGACTGCGATATGCGTTCAAAATGTCGATGTTCATGTGTCCTGCAGTTCACACGATGACGCACAGTTTGCTGCGTTCTTCATCGACCCATGAGCCGAGTGATCCACCGCTTAGAGTTTTATATATTGGTTTGGTAATTTTGTCATATATGTTTTTATTGAAAGAAATTAAAAATACACCATTTTACTGGCATATATCAATTCCTTCAATAAATTGATTTTTATACCTAAAACGAATGCTGCGAAATGTCTTAGTTTCATATAACCAATAATATATCAAGTATTTTTTAAATGGCATTTACGGTATTAATACTTTTTTTTAGCGATATATATTGAAATTTATATAAAACATTAACCTGTAATAATCAGGTACAACATTGTACATTTTAGGTTGTTGCATTATCCAATGTATGCGCATAACTGAGATGAACAATACATATCGCAACGCGTGTATATTATGGTCCATATACACACAGTGTTTTATTAATTAATTGCATTTAATATACAATATAATAATAATATTAAATAAATTTAATAATTTCGATTTGCTTGTTCGAATTTGTTATTTGTTTGCTTTTGCTTATTTATTTATCTCTTATTTAATGCAATAATATATTTATTATTACAATTATTATTTCGATTTGCTTGTTCGAAATTTTATATTTGATCTATAAAAGATCATATTTTTGGCAATTTATATTTTATTTGTATTACTATAATATATTATATTATTATAATAAAAACAAATTTTTTTATTAACGGTAAGGATATTAAACAATAATGATCCTTCCGCAGGTTCACCTACGGAAACCTTGTTACGACTTTTACTTCCTCTAAATAATCAAGTTCGGTCAACTTTTGCGAAACAACCGTAACACACAAGGCGTCACAGTGATCACGTCCGGAGACCTCACTAAATAATTCAATCGGTAGTAGCGACGGGCGGTGTGTACAAAGGGCAGGGACGTAATCAATGCGAGTTAATGACTCACACTTACTGGGAATTCCAAGTTCATGTGAACAGTTTCAGTTCACAATCCCAAGCATGAAAGTGGTTCAGCGGTTTACCCGGACCTCTCGGTCTAGGAAATACACGTTGATACTTTCATTGTAGCGCGCGTGCAGCCCAGGACATCTAAGGGCATCACAGACCTGTTATTGCTCAATCTCATTATTGCTAGACGCAATTTGTCCATTTAAGAAGCTAGTGTCCTTATAATGGGACAAACCAACAGGTACGGCTCCACTTATATAAACACATTCAAACACAATAAACATTTTACTGCCACCATGAATGAAGGCTATATAAGCTTCAACACCATAATCCTGAAGATATCTATTTAATATATTTGAGTCTCGTTCGTTATCGGAATTAACCAGACAAATCACTCCACGAACTAAGAACGGCCATGCACCACCACCCATAGATTCGAGAAAGAGCTATCAATCTGTCTTACACACTTATGTTCGGACCTGGTAAGTTTTCCCGTGTTGAGTCAAATTAAGCCGCAGGCTCCACTCCTGGTGGTGCCCTTCCGTCAATTCCTTTAAGTTTCAGCTTTGCAACCATACTTCCCCCGGAGCCCAAAAGCTTTGGTTTCCCGGGAAGCGACTGAGAGAGCCATAAAAGTAGCTACACCCAATTGCTAGCTGGCATCGTTTATGGTTAGAACTAGGGCGGTATCTGATCGCCTTCGAACCTCTAACTTTCGTTCTTGATTAATGAAAACATCTTTGGCAAATGCTTTCGCTTAAGTTAGTCTTACGACGGTCCAAGAATTTCACCTCTCGCGTCGTAATACTAATGCCCCCAAACTGCTTCTATTAATCATTACCTCTTGATCTGAAAACCAATGAAAGCAGAACAGAGGTCTTATTTCATTATCCCATGCACAGAATATTCAGGCATTTGAAGCCTGCTTTAAGCACTCTAATTTGTTCAAAGTAATTGTACCGGCCCACAATAACACTCGTTTAAGAGCACTAATGCAGGTTTTTAAATAGGAGGAACATATGAAAAAATACAAGTATCTAAGCACATGTAAGAACTCCACCGGTAATACGCTTACATACATAAAGGTATAGTACTAACCACAATTGTAAGTTGTACTACCCGTATGAAGCACAAGTTCAACTACGAACGTTTTAAACCGCAACAACTTTAATATACGCTATTGGAGCTGGAATTACCGCGGCTGCTGGCACCAGACTTGCCCTCCAATTGGTCCTTGTTAAAGGATTTAAAGTGTACTCATTCCAATTACAGGGCCTCGGATATGAGTCCTGTATTGTTATTTTTCGTCACTACCTCCCCGAGCTGGGAGTGGGTAATTTACGCGCCTGCTGCCTTCCTTAGATGTGGTAGCCGTTTCTCAGGCTCCCTCTCCGGAATCGAACCCTGATTCCCCGTTACCCGTTGCAACCATGGTAGTCCTAGATACTACCATCAAAAGTTGATAGGGCAGACATTTGAAAGATCTGTCGTCGGTACAAGACCATACGATCTGCATGTTATCTAGAGTTCAACCAATATAACGATCTTGCGATCGCTTGGTTTTAGCCTAATAAAAGCACATGTCCCATAAGGTTCATGTTTTAATTGCATGTATTAGCTCTAGAATTACCACAGTTATCCAAGTAACTGTTAACGATCTAAGGAACCATAACTGATATAATGAGCCTTTTGCGGTTTCACTTTTAATTCGTGTGTACTTAGACATGCATGGCTTAATCTTTGAGACAAGCATATAACTACTGGCAGGATCAACCAGAATAATGTTTTTATTCATATTTCATTCATATTTTTGAATAGAAATTAGCAATATAAATTTTATAGATTGTTTTCTATCGAATACGGCCATTTTTATATAGCATTCGTATACGTTTGTTGTTTTCACAATATATACTTGTTCCGCCACTAATAATAACAAGTTTTTTAATTATTGATGTTAAAAACACAATATTTTTTTTCGTAATACGTAATAATTTTCTTTATATTTGCATATTTCATTCTAAAATATCTTTTTTGTTCGACATACGTCATTATTGTATCCACACATGTACAATTTTTGTTTAACCAATATAAAATATTGAATTAAATCATTTGTATTTTGATGATAAATTTAAAATTTATCTGTATATATTCATATAAGACTCTTTGGTAATATATAATATAAAACCGAGCGCATATATGATATGTAAGTTAGAAAAAATAATATATATATATATTATTTTCTTTTAATATAGGGACACCTCTTTTAATTTATCCCCGCAGGGAATTATCACATAACTCAGTATGTGATAATGGCAGACCAATATACATATATATCAAGATTATCAATACAAAATATATATCATTATTAGCCTGCCTCAATTGTAATTATTTATTTGGATTAACGATAAAGTTCGGAAACAATTTGTTATTCTATGTATAATAGAAACCTTGGCCTTTGTTTCAACATTATTATCTTTGGGCTTAAAATATTAACCGTGGAGCCAAGTCTCATATTCATAAATGAATAAAGAAACAAATTTGACGGATTAATATCTTCTCTACCGACAGACAGTATTTTGTCACGTCAATAGTAGATGGCCGGCCCATTGACCATCCTATAGTAGTTTTTGGACCCAATATCTTTAATTCGGGTATTTTCAATTGTCTTTGCCAATCAACCGTTTGGTACTCTCTCATATAATAAGAGAATACACATATAATTCCATTATATGGATATATCTTCATTATTTTATTTGCTACATCACCCTATAATAGTTTTTGAACCCGTCAACTTCAATTCGGGTATTTTCAATTGTCTTTGCCAACCATTTATATGGTATTCTCTATTATAATAAGAGAATACTAGTGTATATCCATTATATGGATATATCATCTTCATATTATTTGCTACACCACCCTATAGTAGTTTTTGAACCCATCATCTGCAATTCGGGTATTTTCAATTGTCTTTGCCAACCAACTATACGGTATTCTCTCTTATAATAAGAGAATACAAGTATATTTTCATTATATGGATATAATGCCATTTATTTTTCAATATCCATATAATTCATTTAGTTTTGTATGTACAAAACAAGTTTTCTTTATAGTATTGACAAAATCATATGTTTACGCATAACATAAGTTTTGACCAATACGAGGAGGGGCCCGCCAACGACCACCTCCCTATAGTAGTTTTTTACCCCACGCACTACTGCGTGCCTGTTTACAGTACTAGTGCCAGCTATCACTAGGTTTATATATCATGTTTCAGTGATATATGGGTAAATTCTACCATTTATTCTTATGTATATGGCATTTCTATGCCATATTTATACAATCCATTCATATCTTAATGTATATTTATTATATTATACATTATTATGCCTTATAGGTATTATACCTATAAGCCATATCCATACGATTCATTCACTAGTGCCGCCCCTCACTAGGTTTATAATTGTTATATCATTGATATACAATTTATTTCTATATATATGGCATTTATATGCCATATCCATACAATGCATTCACATTTCAATGTATATTTACTTGTTATACATTATTATGCCTTATAGGTATTATACCTATAAGCCATATCCATACGATTCACTTATATAAATATATGTATATTTTTCTATACATAATTTTTTTTTATTTTTGTATGGATTTCTATGCATATCCATAGTTTATATGGATATGCTTGGCGTTCTATATAGTATTGACAAATTCATATGCATAACATAAGTTTTGACCAATACGAGGAGGGGCCCGCCAACGACCACCTCCCTATAGTAGTTTTTTACCCCACGCACTATTGCGTGCCTGTTTACAGTACTAGTGCCAGCTATCACTAGGTTTATATATCGTGTTTCAGTGATATATGGGTAAATTCTACCATTTATTCTTATGTATATGGCATTTCTATGCCATATTTATACAATCCATTCATATCTTAATGTATATTTATTATATTATACATTATTATGCCTTATAGGTATTATACCTATAAGCCATATCCATACGATTCATTCACTAGTGCCGCCCCTCACTAGGTTTATAATTGTTATATCATTGATATACAATTTATTTCTATATATATGGCATTTATATGCCATATCCATACAATGCATTCACATTTCAATGTATATTTACTTGTTATACATTATTATGCCTTATAGGTATTATACCTATAAGCCATATCCATACGATTCACTTATATAAATATATGTATATTTTTTTCTATACATAATTTTTTTTTACTTTTGTATGGATTTCTATGCATATCCATAGTTTATATGGATATGCTTGGCGTTCTATATAGTATTGACAAATTCATATGCATAACATAAGTTTTGACCAATACGAGGAGGGGCCCGCCAACGACCACCTCCCTATAGTAGTTTTTTACCCCACGCACTATTGCGTGCCTGTTTACAGTACTAGTGCCAGCTATCACTAGGTTTATATATCGTGTTTCAGTGATATATGGGTAAATTCTACCATTTATTCTTATGTATATGGCATTTCTATGCCATATTTATACAATCCATTCATATCTTAATGTATATTTATTATATTATACATTATTATGCCTTATAGGTATTATACCTATAAGCCATATCCATACGATTCATTCACTAGTGCCGCCCCTCACTAGGTTTATAATTGTTATATCATTGATATACAATTTATTTCTATATATATGGCATTTATATGCCATATCCATACAATGCATTCACATTTCAATGTATATTTACTTGTTATACATTATTATGCCTTATAGGTATTATACCTATAAGCCATATCCATACGATTCACTTATATAAATATATGTATATTTTTCTATACATAATTTTTTTTTACTTTTGTATGGTTTTCTATGCATATCCATAGTTTATATGGATATGCTTGGCGTTCTATATAGTATTGACAAATTCATATGCATAACATAAGTTTTGACCAATACGAGGAGGGGCCCGCCAACGACCACCTCCCTATAGTAGTTTTTTACCCCACGCACTATTGCGTGCCTGTTTACAGTACTAGTGCCAGCTATCACTAGGTTTATATATCGTGTTTCAGTGATATATGGGTAAATTCTACCATTTATTCTTATGTATATGGCATTTCTATGCCATATTTATACAATCCATTCATATCTTAATGTATATTTATTATATTATACATTATTATGCCTTATAGGTATTATACCTATAAGCCATATCCATACGATTCATTCACTAGTGCCGCCCCTCACTAGGTTTATAATTGTTATATCATTGATATACAATTTATTTCTATATATATGGCATTTATATGCCATATCCATACAATGCATTCACATTTCAATGTATATTTACTTGTTATACATTATTATGCCTTATAGGTATTATACCTATAAGCCATATCCATACGATTCACTTATATAAATATATGTATATTTTTCTATACATAATTTTTTTTTACTTTTGTATGGTTTTCTATGCATATCCATAGTTTATATGGATATGCTTGGCGTTCTATATAGTATTGACAAATTCATATGCATAACATAAGTTTTGACCAATACGAGGAGGGGCCCGCCAACGACCACCTCCCTATAGTAGTTTTTTACCCCACGCACTATTGCGTGCCTGTTTACAGTACTAGTGCCAGCTATCACTAGGTTTATATATCGTGTTTCAGTGATATATGGGTAAATTCTACCATTTATTCTTATGTATATGGCATTTCTATGCCATATTTATACAATCCATTCATATCTTAATGTATATTTATTATATTATACATTATTATGCCTTATAGGTATTATACCTATAAGCCATATCCATACGATTCATTCACTAGTGCCGCCCCTCACTAGGTTTATAATTGTTATATCATTGATATACAATTTATTTCTATATATATGGCATTTATATGCCATATCCATACAATGCATTCACATTTCAATGTATATTTACTTGTTATACATTATTATGCCTTATAGGTATTATACCTATAAGCCATATCCATACGATTCACTTATATAAATATATGTATATTTTTCTATACATAATTTTTTTTTACTTTTGTATGGATTTCTATGCATATCCATAGTTTATATGGATATGCTTGGCGTTCTATATAGTATTGACAAATTCATATGCATAACATAAGTTTTGACCAATACGAGGAGGGGCCCGCCAACGACCACCTCCCTATAGTAGTTTTTTACCCCACGCACTATTGCGTGCCTGTTTACAGTACTAGTGCCAGCTATCACTAGGTTTATATATCGTGTTTCAGTGATATATGGGTAAATTCTACCATTTATTCTTATGTATATGGCATTTCTATGCCATATTTATACAATCCATTCATATCTTAATGTATATTTATTATATTATACATTATTATGCCTTATAGGTATTATACCTATAAGCCATATCCATACGATTCATTCACTAGTGCCGCCCCTCACTAGGTTTATAATTGTTATATCATTGATATACAATTTATTTCTATATATATGGCATTTATATGCCATATCCATACAATGCATTCACATTTCAATGTATATTTACTTGTTATACATTATTATGCCTTATAGGTATTATACCTATAAGCCATATCCATACGATTCACTTATATAAATATATGTATATTTTTCTATACATAATTTTTTTTTACTTTTGTATGGTTTTCTATGCATATCCATAGTTTATATGGATATGCTTGGCGTTCTATATAGTATTGACAAATTCATATGCATAACATAAGTTTTGACCAATACGAGGAGGGGCCCGCCAACGACCACCTCCCTATAGTAGTTTTTTACCCCACGCACTATTGCGTGCCTGTTTACAGTACTAGTGCCAGCTATCACTAGGTTTATATATCGTGTTTCAGTGATATATGGGTAAATTCTACCATTTATTCTTATGTATATGGCATTTCTATGCCATATTTATACAATCCATTCATATCTTAATGTATATTTATTATATTATACATTATTATGCCTTATAGGTATTATACCTATAAGCCATATCCATACGATTCATTCACTAGTGCCGCCCCTCACTAGGTTTATAATTGTTATATCATTGATATACAATTTATTTCTATATATATGGCATTTATATGCCATATCCATACAATGCATTCACATTTCAATGTATATTTACTTGTTATACATTATTATGCCTTATAGGTATTATACCTATAAGCCATATCCATACGATTCACTTATATAAATATATGTATATTTTTCTATACATAATTTTTTTTTATTTTGTATGGATTTCTATGCATATCCATAGTTTATATGGATATGCTTGGCGTTCTATATAGTATTGACAAATTCATATGCATAACATAAGTTTTGACCAATACGAGGAGGGGCCCGCCAACGACCACCTCCCTATAGTAGTTTTTTACCCCACGCACTATTGCGTGCCTGTTTACAGTACTAGTGCCAGCTATCACTAGGTTTATATATCGTGTTTCAGTGATATATGGGTAAATTCTACCATTTATTCTTATGTATATGGCATTTCTATGCCATATTTATACAATCCATTCATATCTTAATGTATATTTATTATATTATACATTATTATGCCTTATAGGTATTATACCTATAAGCCATATCCATACGATTCATTCACTAGTGCCGCCCCTCACTAGGTTTATAATTGTTATATCATTGATATACAATTTATTTCTATATATATGGCATTTATATGCCATATCCATACAATGCATTCACATTTCAATGTATATTTACTTGTTATACATTATTATGCCTTATAGGTATTATACCTATAAGCCATATCCATACGATTCACTTATATAAATATATGTATATTTTTTTCTATACATAATTTTTTTTTACTTTTGTATGGATTTCTATGCATATCCATAGTTTATATGGATATGCTTGGCGTTCTATATAGTATTGACAAATTCATATGCATAACATAAGTTTTGACCAATACGAGGAGGGGCCCGCCAACGACCACCTCCCTATAGTAGTTTTTTACCCCACGCACTATTGCGTGCCTGTTTACAGTACTAGTGCCAGCTATCACTAGGTTTATATATCGTGTTTCAGTGATATATGGGTAAATTCTACCATTTATTCTTATGTATATGGCATTTCTATGCCATATTTATACAATCCATTCATATCTTAATGTATATTTATTATATTATACATTATTATGCCTTATAGGTATTATACCTATAAGCCATATCCATACGATTCATTCACTAGTGCCGCCCCTCACTAGGTTTATAATTGTTATATCATTGATATACAATTTATTTCTATATATATGGCATTTATATGCCATATCCATACAATGCATTCACATTTCAATGTATATTTACTTGTTATACATTATTATGCCTTATAGGTATTATACCTATAAGCCATATCCATACGATTCACTTATATAAATATATGTATATTTTTCTATACATAATTTTTTTTACTTTTGTATGGTTTTCTATGCATATCCATAGTTTATATGGATATGCTTGGCGTTCTATATAGTATTGACAAATTCATATGCATAACATAAGTTTTGACCAATACGAGGAGGGGCCCGCCAACGACCACCTCCCTATAGTAGTTTTTTACCCCACGCACTATTGCGTGCCTGTTTACAGTACTAGTGCCAGCTATCACTAGGTTTATATATCGTGTTTCAGTGATATATGGGTAAATTCTACCATTTATTCTTATGTATATGGCATTTCTATGCCATATTTATACAATCCATTCATATCTTAATGTATATTTATTATATTATACATTATTATGCCTTATAGGTATTATACCTATAAGCCATATCCATACGATTCATTCACTAGTGCCGCCCCTCACTAGGTTTATAATTGTTATATCATTGATATACAATTTATTTCTATATATATGGCATTTATATGCCATATCCATACAATGCATTCACATTTCAATGTATATTTACTTGTTATACATTATTATGCCTTATAGGTATTATACCTATAAGCCCCTATCCATACGATTCACTTATATAAATATATGTATATTTTTCTATACATAATTTTTTTTTACTTTTGTATGGTTTTCTATGCATATCCATAGTTTATATGGATATGCTTGGCGTTCTATATAGTATTGACAAATTCATATGCATAACATAAGTTTTGACCAATACGAGGAGGGGCCCGCCAACGACCACCTCCCTATAGTAGTTTTTTACCCCACGCACTATTGCGTGCCTGTTTACAGTACTAGTGCCAGCTATCACTAGGTTTATATATCGTGTTTCAGTGATATATGGGTAAATTCTACCATTTATTCTTATGTATATGGCATTTCTATGCCATATTTATACAATCCATTCATATCTTAATGTATATTTATTATATTATACATTATTATGCCTTATAGGTATTATACCTATAAGCCATATCCATACGATTCATTCACTAGTGCCGCCCCTCACTAGGTTTATAATTGTTATATCATTGATATACAATTTATTTCTATATATATGGCATTTATATGCCATATCCATACAATGCATTCACATTTCAATGTATATTTACTTGTTATACATTATTATGCCTTATAGGTATTATACCTATAAGCCATATCCATACGATTCACTTATATAAATATATGTATATTTTTCTATACATAATTTTTTTTTACTTTTGTATGGATTTCTATGCATATCCATAGTTTATATGGATATGCTTGGCGTTCTATATAGTATTGACAAATTCATATGCATAACATAAGTTTTGACCAATACGAGGAGGGGCCCGCCAACGACCACCTCCCTATAGTAGTTTTTTACCCCACGCACTATTGCGTGCCTGTTTACAGTACTAGTGCCAGCTATCACTAGGTTTATATATCGTGTTTCAGTGATATATGGGTAAATTCTACCATTTATTCTTATGTATATGGCATTTCTATGCCATATTTATACAATCCATTCCTATCTTAATGTATATTTATTATATTATACATTATTATGCCTTATAGGTATTATACCTATAAGCCATATCCAGACGATTCATTCACTAGTGCCGCCCCTCACTAGGTTTATAATTGTTATATCATTGATATACAATTTATTTCTTATATATATGGCATTTATATGCCATATCCATACAATGCATTCACATTTCAATGTATATTTACTTGTTATACATTATTATGCCTTATAGGTATTATACCTATAAGCCATATCCATACGATTCACTTATATAAATATATGTATATTTTTCTATACATAATTTTTTTTTACTTTTGTATGGTTTTCTATGCATATCCATAGTTTATATGGATATGCTTGGCGTTCTATATAGTATTGACAAATTCATATGCATAACATAAGTTTTGACCAATACGAGGAGGGGCCCGCCAACGACCACCTCCCTATAGTAGTTTTTTACCCCACGCACTATTGCGTGCCTGTTTACAGTACTAGTGCCAGCTATCACTAGGTTTATATATCGTGTTTCAGTGATATATGGGTAAATTCTACCATTTATTCTTATGTATATGGCATTTCTATGCCATATTTATACAATCCATTCATATCTTAATGTATATTTATTATATTATACATTATTATGCCTTATAGGTATTATACCTATAAGCCATATCCATACGATTCATTCACTAGTGCCGCCCCTCACTAGGTTTATAATTGTTATATCATTGATATACAATTTATTTCTATATATATGGCATTTATATGCCATATCCATACAATGCATTCACATTTCAATGTATATTTACTTGTTATACATTATTATGCCTTATAGGTATTATACCTATAAGCCATATCCATACGATTCACTTATATAAATATATGTATATTTTTCTATACATAATTTTTTTTTACTTTTGTATGGTTTTCTATGCATATCCATAGTTTATATGGATATGCTTGGCGTTCTATATAGTATTGACAAATTCATATGCATAACATAAGTTTTGACCAATACGAGGAGGGGCCCGCCAACGACCACCTCCCTATAGTAGTTTTTTACCCCACGCACTATTGCGTGCCTGTTTACAGTACTAGTGCCAGCTATCACTAGGTTTATATATCGTGTTTCAGTGATATATGGGTAAATTCTACCATTTATTCTTATGTATATGGCATTTCTATGCCATATTTATACAATCCATTCATATCTTAATGTATATTTATTATATTATACATTATTATGCCTTATAGGTATTATACCTATAAGCCATATCCATACGATTCATTCACTAGTGCCGCCCCTCACTAGGTTTATAATTGTTATATCATTGATATACAATTTATTTCTATATATATGGCATTTATATGCCATATCCATACAATGCATTCACATTTCAATGTATATTTACTTGTTATACATTATTATGCCTTATAGGTATTATACCTATAAGCCATATCCATACGATTCACTTATATAAATATATGTATATTTTTCTATACATAATTTTTTTTTACTTTTGTATGGATTTCTATGCATATCCATAGTTTATATGGATATGCTTGGCGTTCTATATAGTATTGACAAATTCATATGCATAACATAAGTTTTGACCAATACGAGGAGGGGCCCGCCAACGACCACCTCCCTATAGTAGTTTTTTACCCCACGCACTATTGCGTGCCTGTTTACAGTACTAGTGCCAGCTATCACTAGGTTTATATATCGTGTTTCAGTGATATATGGGTAAATTCTACCATTTATTCTTATGTATATGGCATTTCTATGCCATATTTATACAATCCATTCATATCTTAATGTATATTTATTATATTATACATTATTATGCCTTATAGGTATTATACCTATAAGCCATATCCATACGATTCATTCACTAGTGCCGCCCCTCACTAGGTTTATAATTGTTATATCATTGATATACAATTTATTTCTATATATATGGCATTTATATGCCATATCCATACAATGCATTCACATTTCAATGTATATTTACTTGTTATACATTATTATGCCTTATAGGTATTATACCTATAAGCCATATCCATACGATTCACTTATATAAATATATGTATATTTTTCTATACATAATTTTTTTTTACTTTTGTATGGATTTCTATGCATATCCATAGTTTATATGGATATGCTTGGCGTTCTATATAGTATTGACAAATTCATATGCATAACATAAGTTTTGACCAATACGAGGAGGGGCCCGCCAACGACCACCTCCCTATAGTAGTTTTTTACCCCACGCACTATTGCGTGCATGTTTACAGTACTAGTGCCAGCTATCATTAGGTTTATATATCGTGTTTCAGTGATATATGGGTAAATTCTACCATTTATTCTTATGTATGTATATGGCATTTCTATGCCATATTTATATAATTCATTCATATCTTAATTTATATTTATTATATTATACATTATTATGCCTTATAGGTATTATACCTATAAGCCATATCCATACGATTCATATACTAGTGCAGCCCCTCACTAGGTTTATATATCTCATTTTAATTATATATTGGTAAATTCTATTATTTATTCTTGTGTATATGGCACTTATATGCCGCCATATCTATAAAAATGCATTTATATTTCAATGTATATTTTCTATATTATACATTATTATGCCTTAAAAAGTTATTATACCTACCATAAGGCGATATCCATACGATTCATTTATATAAAAGATATATGTATAATTTTCTATACATAATTTTTTTTTATGAATATATGGGTTTCCTAAGCATATCCATATAATACATTTAGTTTTATATGGATTAGATTGGTCTTCTTTATTGTATTGCCAAACTCATATTGATAAAATAAGTTTTGAACAATAAGAGGATCAGCCGCCAACCAACCAACCACTGCTACCATTGGAGGAACATATACTTACTTTTTATATGTCCTCTTACTTGAATGGTCCTCTCTTTACTTGAAAATTTCATTACCATAGGAATCTATTTATACATGGAATATGATTTCCACTACTTTTTCGCGTCACTAATAATTAATATGACGATACAGACTTGCTACCATAACATAAGTCTTGAACAATAATAGGAGCAGCCGCCAACCAACCACCAACCAACCAACCACTGCTACCATTGATAGTAATTTTATATGTCCTCTTTAGTTGAATTTCAATACCATAGGAATATTTATACATGGAATATGTTTTGCCACTACTTTTTCGCGTCACTAATAATATGACGATACAGTCTTGCTACCATAACATAAGTTTTGAACAATAAGAGGAGCAGACACACCAACCAACCAACCGCGCTGCTACCATTATATATACTTATATTTATATAAGTCCTCTTTACTTGAATGGCCTCTTTACTTGAATTTCAATACCATAGGAATATTTATTTATACATGGAATATGTTTTGCCACTACTTTTTCGCGTCACTAATAATATGACGATATAGACTTGCTACCATAACATAAGTTTTGAACAATAAGAGGAGCAGACACCAACCAACCAACCGCTGCTACCATTGAATGAACCATATATACAAACTTTTATATATGTCCTCTTTACTTGAATTTTAATACCATAGGAATATTTATACATGGAATATGTTTGCCACTTTATCATCGCGTCACTAATAAGATGACGATACATTTTGTTTGTTCAATATTTACTTATATATTGATGTTTCCAATTTAGGTCTTTTATATTTCTTCTTCCCTACCTTACACACCACAAACAAAGTGGCGTGCGATGCTGCAAGCAAGCATAATGATTATGCCCGCTTGCAACATCTTTATTATCGAATCATCAAGCAAAGGATAAGCTTCAGTGGATCGCAGTATGGCAGCTGCTCAACCACTTACAACACCTTGCCTGTTACAAAAGTCGTTTACAATTGATTCTAGGCTTTGTCATTGTATTAAATAATGCTTTTATATGTAACTAGCGCGGCATCAGGTGATCAAAGATCCTCCCAATTTACTATGTTACAAATTACATTGGCATCACATCCATTGTCGTTTATAAAGTAAATTATAAACTTTAAATGGTTTAGAAGCCATACAATGCAAATTGCCCCTTATTTATCATTGCAGTCCAGCACGGATACGACCTTAGAGGCGTTCAGGCATAATCCAACGGACGTAGCGTCATACCACTGTTCGCTCGAACAAGTATTGTGCCATTGGTCCGTACCTGCGGTTCCTCTCGTACTACGCAGGAATGCTGTCGCAACAACGTTTTGTCATTAGTAGGGTAAAACTAACCTGTCTCACGACGGTCTAAACCCAGCTCACGTTCCCTTGCATGGGTGAACAATCCAACGCTTGGTGAATTTTGCTTCACAATGATAGGAAGAGCCGACATCGAAGGATCAAAAAGCGACGTCGCTATGAACGCTTGGCCGCCACAAGCCAGTTATCCCTATGGTAACTTTTCTGACACCTCTTGTTAAAAACTCTTTAAACCAAAAGGATCGATAGGCCGAGCTTTTGCTGTCCCTGTGTGTACTGAACACCGAGATCAAGTCAGCATTTGCCCTTTTGCTCTATGTGTGGTTTCTGTCCGCACTGAGCTGGCCTTGGGACACCTCCGTTATTATTTGAGAGATGTACCGCCCCAGTCAAACTCCCTACCTGGCAATGTCCTTGAATTGGATCATACCTGAGTAATTGGAGTTATACCAAATTTTCAAATCAAAAATACATAAATGCACCGTTTTATTAAAGAATTTGTTTGCGATTATATAACAAACTCGTGATACTTTGATCAAGAAGCTTGCATCAAAACCCAATACCATAAGATATAATAAATATATCCGTATAATGGCTAGGAAATGATACACGTTCCATTTAATCAAGTAAGTAAGGAAACAATAAGAGTAGTGGTATTTCATTGGCGATACCAAACCGAAGTCTAATATCTCCCACTTATTCTACACCTCTTATGTCTCCTTACACTGCCAGATTAGAGTCAAGCTCAAAAGGGTCTTCTTTCCCCGCTAATTATTCCAAGCCCGTTCCCTTGGCTGTGGTTTCGCTAGATAGTAGATAGGGACAGTAGGAATCTCGTTAATCCATTCATGCGCGTCACTAATTAGATGACGAGGCATTTGGCTACCTTAAGAGAGTCATAGTTACTCCCGCCGTTGACCCGCGCTTACTTGAATTTCTTCACTTTGACATTCAGAGCACTGGGCAGAAATCACATTGTGTCAACACCCGCTAGGGCCATCACAATGCTTTGTTTTAATTAGACAGTCGGATTCCCCAAGTCCGTGCCAGTTCTGAATTGATTGTTAATTGATAATCGTTATAATTAATAAGAACTAATTGGTTTAACCCAATTAGTATTCTTAAAAATTTTAGCAAGAAAGTTCCACAATTGGCTACGTAACTAAACTATCCGGGGAACAAGTGACCAACATAAATGCCAGACACTCTATTTACCCAGAACGAGCACATAAACCATGTTATTGTTTCCCAATCAAGCCCGACTATCTCAATCTTCAGAGCCAATCCTTATCCCGAAGTTACGGATCTAATTTGCCGACTTCCCTTACCTACATTATTCTATCGACTAGAGACTCTTCACCTTGGAGACCAGCTGCGGATATTGGTACGGCCTGTTGAGAAGTTTGCGTGTCCCCACCATAAATTTTCAAGGTCCGAGGAGAAAATATCGACACAACAGTATATGTCATGCTCTTCTAGCCCATCTACCATATCTCTCTGCGAAAGACTTCCATGGTAGTACGGCTATAAAACAGAAAAGAAAACTCTTCCGATATCTCTCGACGGCTTCTTTATGGTCGTTCCTGTTGCCAGGATGAGCACGAGGCCCATATTTAATAACAAACGGATACTCAACAGGTTACGGAATTGGAACCGTATTCCCTTTCGTTCAAAATTATTCAAGTATATTAATTAGCTTGATTTATATAATATAATTATATTTGTATGGCATTTGTGTTTTACTTGAAAATTTTCGGCTTTCGCCTTGAACTTAGGACCGACTAACTCGTGATCAACCACTGTTCACACGAAACCCTTCTCCACTTCAGTCCTCCAAGGTCTCATTCGATTATTTGCTACTACCACCAAGATCTGTACCAATGGCAGCTCCATGCAGGCTTACGCCAAACACTTCTACGCATACCATTGTACCTTCCTACTCACTAAAGTTTCAAAATTTATATCACAAGTAATATAAATCATCTACTTTAGCGGTAATGTATAGGTATACAACTTAAGCGCCATCCATTTTAAGGGCTAGTTGCTTCGGCAGGTGAGTTGTTACACACTCCTTAGCGGATTTCGACTTCCATGATCACCGTCCTGCTGTTTTAAGCAACCAACGCCTTTCATGGTATCTGCATGAGTTGTTAATTTGGGCACCGTAACATTACGTTTGGTTCATCCCACAGCGCCAGTTCTGCTTACCAAAAGTGGCCCACTGGGCACATTATATCATAACCTTGAACTTCATATCAAGAAAGTTAAGGTTCTTACCCATTTAAAGTTTGAGAATAGGTTAAGATCGTTTCGACCCTAAGGCCTCTAATCATTCGCTTTACCAGATAAGATTATTTTATATAACATTAAAATGCACCAGCTATCCTGAGGGAAACTTCGGAAGGAACCAGCTACTAGATGGTTCGATTGGTCTTTCGCCCCTATACTCAATTCTGACAATCGATTTGCACGTCAGAACTGTTTCGGTCTTCCATCAGGGTTTCCCCTGACTTCAACCTGATCAAGTATAGTTCACCATCTTTCGGGTCACAGCATATATGCTCAAGGTACGTTCCAGTTAGAGGCATAAATAATATAAATATCATTATACATAACTATATAGAACGCCCCGGGATTGTGTTAATTAGCTATAAATAGTTAAAAAACTAATCCCATTATTAGTCAAGTTAATTACGCTATTAGGTTTATATCCCAATAACTTGCACATATGTTAGACTCCTTGGTCCGTGTTTCAAGACGGGTCCCGAAGGTATCCTGAATCTTTCGCATTGTTAATCATACAAGTGCATATAATAAACACAAAAATCAATGATAATTATGCCATTATATAATTCCGAAAAATTAACGCACTGTATTCATATAAATCTATCAGCACTTTATCAAATTAATAACATTTATTCTGTGTTAAAATGCAAGCAAATTAATTTGAATAAACTATAAGTTATATTTTATGATAAATTTTGTATGCTAATAGATTACAATGTCCTTATATGGAAAAAATGCACACTATTATCATAATATTGTTTAAATATTACAATTTTAATGATGAATTTTCCATAACGGATATTCAGGTTCATCGGGCTTAACCTCTAAGCAGTTTCACGTACTGTTTAACTCTCTATTCAGAGTTCTTTTCAACTTTCCCTCACGGTACTTGTTTACTATCGGTCTCATGGTTATATTTAGTTTTAGATGGAGTTTACCACCCACTTAGTGCTGCACTATCAAGCAACACGACTCTTTGGAAACATCATCTAGTAATCATTAACGTTATACGGGCCTGGCACCCTCTATGGGTAAATGGCCTCATTTAAGAAGGACTTAAATCGTTAATTTCTCATACTAGAATATTGACGCTCCATACACTGCATCTCACATTTGCCATATAGACAAAGTGACTTAGTGCTGAACTGATTTCTTTTCGCTCGCCGCTACTAAGAAAATCCTGGTTAGTTTCTTTTCCTCCCCTAATTAATATGCTTAAATTCAGGGGGTAGTCCCATATGAGTTGAGGTTGTGTATAACTTTTTTTGCAATTAATTCTTTATATATAATGATAAAACATTTTATTAAATTCGTTATATATTTTATATATTTGTATGGCATTTGTTTGGTCTAACGAATCAACGAAGAATAATAATATTGTCAACGGCTTTCTATTTACTAATCTTTAATAAGAGACAATTCTAGATAAATTTTTTATGCTAGACATTTCTCAGTATTATTTGATTGAAAAAGAAAATATTTCTCTTCGTTTTTCACATTCAAATTATTTACTAATGTGAGATAATGTTTTTCATATATTTGTTAATATTATGAATAATATAATAATTAAATTATTATTATCCAATAATATACCATATGCTTATAAAATTTCATTATAAAATTTATATAAACAACTTAATTAGCATAGTCTTACAACCCTCAACCATATGTAGTCCAAGCAGCACTATAAAATTAATTAAAGTACATAACAGCATGGACTGCGATATGCGTTCAAAATGTCGATGTTCATGTGTCCTGCAGTTCACACGATGACGCACAGTTTGCTGCGTTCTTCATCGACCCATGAGCCGAGTGATCCACCGCTTAGAGTTTTATATATTGGTTTGGTAATTTTGTCATATATGTTTTTATTGAAAGAAATTAAAAATACACCATTTTACTGGCATATATCAATTCCTTCAATAAATTGATTTTTATACCTAAAACGAATGCTGCGAAATGTCTTAGTTTCATATAACCAATAATATATCAAGTATTTTTTAAATGGCATTTACGGTATTAATACTTTTTTTTAGCGATATATATTGAAATTTATATAAAACATTAACCTGTAATAATCAGGTACAACATTGTACATTTTAGGTTGTTGCATTATCCAATGTATGCGCATAACTGAGATGAACAATACATATCGCAACGCGTGTATATTATGGTCCATATACACACAGTGTTTTATTAATTAATTGCATTTAATATACAATATAATAATAATATTAAATAAATTTAATAATTTCGATTT
>NW_023665486.1:27500-37500 GCF_014743375.2 Drosophila subpulchrella | reverse complement strand
TATCCACACATGTACAATTTTTGTTTAACCAATATAAAATATTGAATTAAATCATTTGTATTTTGATGATAAATTTAAAATTTATCTGTATATATTCATATAAGACTCTTTGGTAATATATAATATAAAACCGAGCGCATATATGATATGTACGTTAGAAAAAATAATATATATATATATTATTTTCTTTTAATATAGGGACACCTCTTTTAATTTATCCCCGCAGGGAATTATCACATAACTCAGTATGTGATAATGGCAGACCAATATACATATATATCAAGATTATCAATACAAAATATATATCATTATTAGCCTGCCTCAATTGTAATTATTTATTTGGATTAACGATAAAGTTCGGAAACAATTTGTTATTCTATGTATAATAGAAACCTTGGCCTTTGTTTCAACATTATTATCTTTGGGCTTAAAATATTAACCGTGGAGCCAAGTCTCATATTCATAAATGAATAAAGAAACAAATTTGACGGATTAATATCTTCTCTACCGACAGACAGTATTTTGTCACGTCAATAGTAGATGGCCGGCCCATTGACCATCCTATAGTAGTTTTTGGACCCAATATCTTTAATTCGGGTATTTTCAATTGTCTTTGCCAATCAACCGTTTGGTACTCTCTCATATAATAAGAGAATACACATATAATTCCATTATATGGATATATCTTCATTATTTTATTTGCTACATCACCCTATAATAGTTTTTGAACCCGTCAACTTCAATTCGGGTATTTTCAATTGTCTTTGCCAACCATTTATATGGTATTCTCTATTATAATAAGAGAATACTAGTGTATATCCATTATATGGATATATCATCTTCATATTATTTGCTACACCACCCTATAGTAGTTTTTGAACCCATCATCTGCAATTCGGGTATTTTCAATTGTCTTTGCCAACCAACTATACGGTATTCTCTCTTATAATAAGAGAATACAAGTATATTTTCATTATATGGATATAATGCCATTTATTTTTCAATATCCATATAATTCATTTAGTTTTGTATGTACAAAACAAGTTTTCTTTATAGTATTGACAAAATCATATGTTTACGCATAACATAAGTTTTGACCAATACGAGGAGGGGCCCGCCAACGACCACCTCCCTATAGTAGTTTTTTACCCCACGCACTACTGCGTGCCTGTTTACAGTACTAGTGCCAGCTATCACTAGGTTTATATATCATGTTTCAGTGATATATGGGTAAATTCTACCATTTATTCTTATGTATATGGCATTTCTATGCCATATTTATACAATCCATTCATATCTTAATGTATATTTATTATATTATACATTATTATGCCTTATAGGTATTATACCTATAAGCCATATCCATACGATTCATTCACTAGTGCCGCCCCTCACTAGGTTTATAATTGTTATATCATTGATATACAATTTATTTCTATATATATGGCATTTATATGCCATATCCATACAATGCATTCACATTTCAATGTATATTTACTTGTTATACATTATTATGCCTTATAGGTATTATACCTATAAGCCATATCCATACGATTCACTTATATAAATATATGTATATTTTTCTATACATAATTTTTTTTTACTTTTGTATGGTTTTCTATGCATATCCATAGTTTATATGGATATGCTTGGCGTTCTATATAGTATTGACAAATTCATATGCATAACATAAGTTTTGACCAATACGAGGAGGGGCCCGCCAACGACCACCTCCCTATAGTAGTTTTTTACCCCACGCACTATTGCGTGCCTGTTTACAGTACTAGTGCCAGCTATCACTAGGTTTATATATCGTGTTTCAGTGATATATGGGTAAATTCTACCATTTATTCTTATGTATATGGCATTTCTATGCCATATTTATACAATCCATTCATATCTTAATGTATATTTATTATATTATACATTATTATGCCTTATAGGTATTATACCTATAAGCCATATCCATACGATTCATTCACTAGTGCCGCCCCTCACTAGGTTTATAATTGTTATATCATTGATATACAATTTATTTCTATATATATGGCATTTATATGCCATATCCATACAATGCATTCACATTTCAATGTATATTTACTTGTTATACATTATTATGCCTTATAGGTATTATACCTATAAGCCATATCCATACGATTCACTTATATAAATATATGTATATTTTTCTATACATAATTTTTTTTTACTTTTGTATGGATTTCTATGCATATCCATAGTTTATATGGATATGCTTGGCGTTCTATATAGTATTGACAAATTCATATGCATAACATAAGTTTTGACCAATACGAGGAGGGGCCCGCCAACGACCACCTCCCTATAGTAGTTTTTTACCCCACGCACTATTGCGTGCCTGTTTACAGTACTAGTGCCAGCTATCACTAGGTTTATATATCGTGTTTCAGTGATATATGGGTAAATTCTACCATTTATTCTTATGTATATGGCATTTCTATGCCATATTTATACAATCCATTCATATCTTAATGTATATTTATTATATTATACATTATTATGCCTTATAGGTATTATACCTATAAGCCATATCCATACGATTCATTCACTAGTGCCGCCCCTCACTAGGTTTATAATTGTTATATCATTGATATACAATTTATTTCTATATATATGGCATTTATATGCCATATCCATACAATGCATTCACATTTCAATGTATATTTACTTGTTATACATTATTATGCCTTATAGGTATTATACCTATAAGCCATATCCATACGATTCACTTATATAAATATATGTATATTTTTCTATACATAATTTTTTTTTACTTTTGTATGGTTTTCTATGCATATCCATAGTTTATATGGATATGCTTGGCGTTCTATATAGTATTGACAAATTCATATGCATAACATAAGTTTTGACCAATACGAGGAGGGGCCCGCCAACGACCACCTCCCTATAGTAGTTTTTTACCCCACGCACTATTGCGTGCCTGTTTACAGTACTAGTGCCAGCTATCACTAGGTTTATATATCGTGTTTCAGTGATATATGGGTAAATTCTACCATTTATTCTTATGTATATGGCATTTCTATGCCATATTTATACAATCCATTCATATCTTAATGTATATTTATTATATTATACATTATTATGCCTTATAGGTATTATACCTATAAGCCATATCCATACGATTCATTCACTAGTGCCGCCCCTCACTAGGTTTATAATTGTTATATCATTGATATACAATTTATTTCTATATATATGGCATTTATATGCCATATCCATACAATGCATTCACATTTCAATGTATATTTACTTGTTATACATTATTATGCCTTATAGGTATTATACCTATAAGCCATATCCATACGATTCACTTATATAAATATATGTATATTTTTCTATACATAATTTTTTTTTACTTTTGTATGGTTTTCTATGCATATCCATAGTTTATATGGATATGCTTGGCGTTCTATATAGTATTGACAAATTCATATGCATAACATAAGTTTTGACCAATACGAGGAGGGGCCCGCCAACGACCACCTCCCTATAGTAGTTTTTTACCCCACGCACTATTGCGTGCCTGTTTACAGTACTAGTGCCAGCTATCACTAGGTTTATATATCGTGTTTCAGTGATATATGGGTAAATTCTACCATTTATTCTTATGTATATGGCATTTCTATGCCATATTTATACAATCCATTCATATCTTAATGTATATTTATTATATTATACATTATTATGCCTTATAGGTATTATACCTATAAGCCATATCCATACGATTCATTCACTAGTGCCGCCCCTCACTAGGTTTATAATTGTTATATCATTGATATACAATTTATTTCTATATATATGGCATTTATATGCCATATCCATACAATGCATTCACATTTCAATGTATATTTACTTGTTATACATTATTATGCCTTATAGGTATTATACCTATAAGCCATATCCATACGATTCACTTATATAAATATATGTATATTTTTCTATACATAATTTTTTTTTACTTTTGTATGGATTTCTATGCATATCCATAGTTTATATGGATATGCTTGGCGTTCTATATAGTATTGACAAATTCATATGCATAACATAAGTTTTGACCAATACGAGGAGGGGCCCGCCAACGACCACCTCCCTATAGTAGTTTTTTACCCCACGCACTATTGCGTGCCTGTTTACAGTACTAGTGCCAGCTATCACTAGGTTTATATATCGTGTTTCAGTGATATATGGGTAAATTCTACCATTTATTCTTATGTATATGGCATTTCTATGCCATATTTATACAATCCATTCATATCTTAATGTATATTTATTATATTATACATTATTATGCCTTATAGGTATTATACCTATAAGCCATATCCATACGATTCATTCACTAGTGCCGCCCCTCACTAGGTTTATAATTGTTATATCATTGATATACAATTTATTTCTATATATATGGCATTTATATGCCATATCCATACAATGCATTCACATTTCAATGTATATTTACTTGTTATACATTATTATGCCTTATAGGTATTATACCTATAAGCCATATCCATACGATTCACTTATATAAATATATGTATATTTTTCTATACATAATTTTTTTTTACTTTTGTATGGATTTCTATGCATATCCATAGTTTATATGGATATGCTTGGCGTTCTATATAGTATTGACAAATTCATATGCATAACATAAGTTTTGACCAATACGAGGAGGGGCCCGCCAACGACCACCTCCCTATAGTAGTTTTTTACCCCACGCACTATTGCGTGCATGTTTACAGTACTAGTGCCAGCTATCATTAGGTTTATATATCGTGTTTCAGTGATATATGGGTAAATTCTACCATTTATTCTTATGTATGTATATGGCATTTCTATGCCATATTTATATAATTCATTCATATCTTAATTTATATTTATTATATTATACATTATTATGCCTTATAGGTATTATACCTATAAGCCATATCCATACGATTCATATACTAGTGCAGCCCCTCACTAGGTTTATATATCTCATTTTAATTATATATTGGTAAATTCTATTATTTATTCTTGTGTATATGGCACTTATATGCCGCCATATCTATAAAAATGCATTTATATTTCAATGTATATTTTCTATATTATACATTATTATGCCTTAAAAAGTTATTATACCTACCATAAGGCGATATCCATACGATTCATTTATATAAAAGATATATGTATAATTTTCTATACATAATTTTTTTTTATGAATATATGGGTTTCCTAAGCATATCCATATAATACATTTAGTTTTATATGGATTAGATTGGTCTTCTTTATTGTATTGCCAAACTCATATTGATAAAATAAGTTTTGAACAATAAGAGGATCAGCCGCCAACCAACCAACCACTGCTACCATTGGAGGAACATATACTTACTTTTTATATGTCCTCTTACTTGAATGGTCCTCTCTTTACTTGAAAATTTCATTACCATAGGAATCTATTTATACATGGAATATGATTTCCACTACTTTTTCGCGTCACTAATAATTAATATGACGATACAGACTTGCTACCATAACATAAGTCTTGAACAATAATAGGAGCAGCCGCCAACCAACCACCAACCAACCAACCACTGCTACCATTGATAGTAATTTTATATGTCCTCTTTAGTTGAATTTCAATACCATAGGAATATTTATACATGGAATATGTTTTGCCACTACTTTTTCGCGTCACTAATAATATGACGATACAGTCTTGCTACCATAACATAAGTTTTGAACAATAAGAGGAGCAGACACACCAACCAACCAACCGCGCTGCTACCATTATATATACTTATATTTATATAAGTCCTCTTTACTTGAATGGCCTCTTTACTTGAATTTCAATACCATAGGAATATTTATTTATACATGGAATATGTTTTGCCACTACTTTTTCGCGTCACTAATAATATGACGATATAGACTTGCTACCATAACATAAGTTTTGAACAATAAGAGGAGCAGACACCAACCAACCAACCGCTGCTACCATTGAATGAACCATATATACAAACTTTTATATATGTCCTCTTTACTTGAATTTTAATACCATAGGAATATTTATACATGGAATATGTTTGCCACTTTATCATCGCGTCACTAATAAGATGACGATACATTTTGTTTGTTCAATATTTACTTATATATTGATGTTTCCAATTTAGGTCTTTTATATTTCTTCTTCCCTACCTTACACACCACAAACAAAGTGGCGTGCGATGCTGCAAGCAAGCATAATGATTATGCCCGCTTGCAACATCTTTATTATCGAATCATCAAGCAAAGGATAAGCTTCAGTGGATCGCAGTATGGCAGCTGCTCAACCACTTACAACACCTTGCCTGTTACAAAAGTCGTTTACAATTGATTCTAGGCTTTGTCATTGTATTAAATAATGCTTTTATATGTAACTAGCGCGGCATCAGGTGATCAAAGATCCTCCCAATTTACTATGTTACAAATTACATTGGCATCACATCCATTGTCGTTTATAAAGTAAATTATAAACTTTAAATGGTTTAGAAGCCATACAATGCAAATTGCCCCTTATTTATCATTGCAGTCCAGCACGGATACGACCTTAGAGGCGTTCAGGCATAATCCAACGGACGTAGCGTCATACCACTGTTCGCTCGAACAAGTATTGTGCCATTGGTCCGTACCTGCGGTTCCTCTCGTACTACGCAGGAATGCTGTCGCAACAACGTTTTGTCATTAGTAGGGTAAAACTAACCTGTCTCACGACGGTCTAAACCCAGCTCACGTTCCCTTGCATGGGTGAACAATCCAACGCTTGGTGAATTTTGCTTCACAATGATAGGAAGAGCCGACATCGAAGGATCAAAAAGCGACGTCGCTATGAACGCTTGGCCGCCACAAGCCAGTTATCCCTATGGTAACTTTTCTGACACCTCTTGTTAAAAACTCTTTAAACCAAAAGGATCGATAGGCCGAGCTTTTGCTGTCCCTGTGTGTACTGAACACCGAGATCAAGTCAGCATTTGCCCTTTTGCTCTATGTGTGGTTTCTGTCCGCACTGAGCTGGCCTTGGGACACCTCCGTTATTATTTGAGAGATGTACCGCCCCAGTCAAACTCCCTACCTGGCAATGTCCTTGAATTGGATCATACCTGAGTAATTGGAGTTATACCAAATTTTCAAATCAAAAATACATAAATGCACCGTTTTATTAAAGAATTTGTTTGCGATTATATAACAAACTCGTGATACTTTGATCAAGAAGCTTGCATCAAAACCCAATACCATAAGATATAATAAATATATCCGTATAATGGCTAGGAAATGATACACGTTCCATTTAATCAAGTAAGTAAGGAAACAATAAGAGTAGTGGTATTTCATTGGCGATACCAAACCGAAGTCTAATATCTCCCACTTATTCTACACCTCTTATGTCTCCTTACACTGCCAGATTAGAGTCAAGCTCAAAAGGGTCTTCTTTCCCCGCTAATTATTCCAAGCCCGTTCCCTTGGCTGTGGTTTCGCTAGATAGTAGATAGGGACAGTAGGAATCTCGTTAATCCATTCATGCGCGTCACTAATTAGATGACGAGGCATTTGGCTACCTTAAGAGAGTCATAGTTACTCCCGCCGTTGACCCGCGCTTACTTGAATTTCTTCACTTTGACATTCAGAGCACTGGGCAGAAATCACATTGTGTCAACACCCGCTAGGGCCATCACAATGCTTTGTTTTAATTAGACAGTCGGATTCCCCAAGTCCGTGCCAGTTCTGAATTGATTGTTAATTGATAATCGTTATAATTAATAAGAACTAATTGGTTTAACCCAATTAGTATTCTTAAAAATTTTAGCAAGAAAGTTCCACAATTGGCTACGTAACTAAACTATCCGGGGAACAAGTGACCAACATAAATGCCAGACACTCTATTTACCCAGAACGAGCACATAAACCATGTTATTGTTTCCCAATCAAGCCCGACTATCTCAATCTTCAGAGCCAATCCTTATCCCGAAGTTACGGATCTAATTTGCCGACTTCCCTTACCTACATTATTCTATCGACTAGAGACTCTTCACCTTGGAGACCAGCTGCGGATATTGGTACGGCCTGTTGAGAAGTTTGCGTGTCCCCACCATAAATTTTCAAGGTCCGAGGAGAAAATATCGACACAACAGTATATGTCATGCTCTTCTAGCCCATCTACCATATCTCTCTGCGAAAGACTTCCATGGTAGTACGGCTATAAAACAGAAAAGAAAACTCTTCCGATATCTCTCGACGGCTTCTTTATGGTCGTTCCTGTTGCCAGGATGAGCACGAGGCCCATATTTAATAACAAACGGATACTCAACAGGTTACGGAATTGGAACCGTATTCCCTTTCGTTCAAAATTATTCAAGTATATTAATTAGCTTGATTTATATAATATAATTATATTTGTATGGCATTTGTGTTTTACTTGAAAATTTTCGGCTTTCGCCTTGAACTTAGGACCGACTAACTCGTGATCAACCACTGTTCACACGAAACCCTTCTCCACTTCAGTCCTCCAAGGTCTCATTCGATTATTTGCTACTACCACCAAGATCTGTACCAATGGCAGCTCCATGCAGGCTTACGCCAAACACTTCTACGCATACCATTGTACCTTCCTACTCACTAAAGTTTCAAAATTTATATCACAAGTAATATAAATCATCTACTTTAGCGGTAATGTATAGGTATACAACTTAAGCGCCATCCATTTTAAGGGCTAGTTGCTTCGGCAGGTGAGTTGTTACACACTCCTTAGCGGATTTCGACTTCCATGATCACCGTCCTGCTGTTTTAAGCAACCAACGCCTTTCATGGTATCTGCATGAGTTGTTAATTTGGGCACCGTAACATTACGTTTGGTTCATCCCACAGCGCCAGTTCTGCTTACCAAAAGTGGCCCACTGGGCACATTATATCATAACCTTGAACTTCATATCAAGAAAGTTAAGGTTCTTACCCATTTAAAGTTTGAGAATAGGTTAAGATCGTTTCGACCCTAAGGCCTCTAATCATTCGCTTTACCAGATAAGATTATTTTATATAACATTAAAATGCACCAGCTATCCTGAGGGAAACTTCGGAAGGAACCAGCTACTAGATGGTTCGATTGGTCTTTCGCCCCTATACTCAATTCTGACAATCGATTTGCACGTCAGAACTGTTTCGGTCTTCCATCAGGGTTTCCCCTGACTTCAACCTGATCAAGTATAGTTCACCATCTTTCGGGTCACAGCATATATGCTCAAGGTACGTTCCAGTTAGAGGCATAAATAATATAAATATCATTATACATAACTATATAGAACGCCCCGGGATTGTGTTAATTAGCTATAAATAGTTAAAAAACTAATCCCATTATTAGTCAAGTTAATTACGCTATTAGGTTTATATCCCAATAACTTGCACATATGTTAGACTCCTTGGTCCGTGTTTCAAGACGGGTCCCGAAGGTATCCTGAATCTTTCGCATTGTTAATCATACAAGTGCATATAATAAACACAAAAATCAATGATAATTATGCCATTATATAATTCCGAAAAATTAACGCACTGTATTCATATAAATCTATCAGCACTTTATCAAATTAATAACATTTATTCTGTGTTAAAATGCAAGCAAATTAATTTGAATAAACTATAAGTTATATTTTATGATAAATTTTGTATGCTAATAGATTACAATGTCCTTATATGGAAAAAATGCACACTATTATCATAATATTGTTTAAATATTACAATTTTAATGATGAATTTTCCATAACGGATATTCAGGTTCATCGGGCTTAACCTCTAAGCAGTTTCACGTACTGTTTAACTCTCTATTCAGAGTTCTTTTCAACTTTCCCTCACGGTACTTGTTTACTATCGGTCTCATGGTTATATTTAGTTTTAGATGGAGTTTACCACCCACTTAGTGCTGCACTATCAAGCAACACGA
>NW_023665486.1:7500-22500 GCF_014743375.2 Drosophila subpulchrella | reverse complement strand
TGTTTCAGTGATATATGGGTAAATTCTACCATTTATTCTTATGTATATGGCATTTCTATGCCATATTTATACAATCCATTCATATCTTAATGTATATTTATTATATTATACATTATTATGCCTTATAGGTATTATACCTATAAGCCATATCCATACGATTCATTCACTAGTGCCGCCCCTCACTAGGTTTATAATTGTTATATCATTGATATACAATTTATTTCTATATATATGGCATTTATATGCCATATCCATACAATGCATTCACATTTCAATGTATATTTACTTGTTATACATTATTATGCCTTATAGGTATTATACCTATAAGCCATATCCATACGATTCACTTATATAAATATATGTATATTTTTCTATACATAATTTTTTTTTACTTTTGTATGGTTTTCTATGCATATCCATAGTTTATATGGATATGCTTGGCGTTCTATATAGTATTGACAAATTCATATGCATAACATAAGTTTTGACCAATACGAGGAGGGGCCCGCCAACGACCACCTCCCTATAGTAGTTTTTTACCCCACGCACTATTGCGTGCCTGTTTACAGTACTAGTGCCAGCTATCACTAGGTTTATATATCGTGTTTCAGTGATATATGGGTAAATTCTACCATTTATTCTTATGTATATGGCATTTCTATGCCATATTTATACAATCCATTCATATCTTAATGTATATTTATTATATTATACATTATTATGCCTTATAGGTATTATACCTATAAGCCATATCCATACGATTCATTCACTAGTGCCGCCCCTCACTAGGTTTATAATTGTTATATCATTGATATACAATTTATTTCTATATATATGGCATTTATATGCCATATCCATACAATGCATTCACATTTCAATGTATATTTACTTGTTATACATTATTATGCCTTATAGGTATTATACCTATAAGCCATATCCATACGATTCACTTATATAAATATATGTATATTTTTCTATACATAATTTTTTTTTACTTTTGTATGGATTTCTATGCATATCCATAGTTTATATGGATATGCTTGGCGTTCTATATAGTATTGACAAATTCATATGCATAACATAAGTTTTGACCAATACGAGGAGGGGCCCGCCAACGACCACCTCCCTATAGTAGTTTTTTACCCCACGCACTATTGCGTGCCTGTTTACAGTACTAGTGCCAGCTATCACTAGGTTTATATATCGTGTTTCAGTGATATATGGGTAAATTCTACCATTTATTCTTATGTATATGGCATTTCTATGCCATATTTATACAATCCATTCATATCTTAATGTATATTTATTATATTATACATTATTATGCCTTATAGGTATTATACCTATAAGCCATATCCATACGATTCATTCACTAGTGCCGCCCCTCACTAGGTTTATAATTGTTATATCATTGATATACAATTTATTTCTATATATATGGCATTTATATGCCATATCCATACAATGCATTCACATTTCAATGTATATTTACTTGTTATACATTATTATGCCTTATAGGTATTATACCTATAAGCCATATCCATACGATTCACTTATATAAATATATGTATATTTTTCTATACATAATTTTTTTTTACTTTTGTATGGTTTTCTATGCATATCCATAGTTTATATGGATATGCTTGGCGTTCTATATAGTATTGACAAATTCATATGCATAACATAAGTTTTGACCAATACGAGGAGGGGCCCGCCAACGACCACCTCCCTATAGTAGTTTTTTACCCCACGCACTATTGCGTGCCTGTTTACAGTACTAGTGCCAGCTATCACTAGGTTTATATATCGTGTTTCAGTGATATATGGGTAAATTCTACCATTTATTCTTATGTATATGGCATTTCTATGCCATATTTATACAATCCATTCATATCTTAATGTATATTTATTATATTATACATTATTATGCCTTATAGGTATTATACCTATAAGCCATATCCATACGATTCATTCACTAGTGCCGCCCCTCACTAGGTTTTATAATTGTTATATCATTGATATACAATTATTTCTATATATATGGCATTTATATGCCATATCCATACAATGCATTCACATTTCAATGTATATTTACTTGTTATACATTATTATGCCTTATAGGTATTATACCTATAAGCCATATCCATACGATTCACTTATATAAATATATGTATATTTTTTCTATACATAATTTTTTTTTACTTTTGTATGGATTTTCTATGCATATCCATAGTTTATATGGATATGCTTGGCGTTCTATATAGTATTGACAAATTCATATGCATAACATAAGTTTTGACCAATACGAGGAGGGGCCCGCCAACGACCACCTCCCTATAGTAGTTTTTTACCCCACGCACTATTGCGTGCCTGTTTACAGTACTAGTGCCAGCTATCACTAGGTTTATATATCGTGTTTCAGTGATATATGGGTAAATTTCTACCATTTATTCTTATGTATATGGCATTTCTATGCCATATTTATACAATCCATTCATATCTTAATGTATATTTATTATATTATACATTATTATGCCTTATAGGTATTATACCTATAAGCCATATCCATACGATTCATTCACTAGTGCCGCCCCTCACTAGGTTTATAATTGTTATATCATTGATATACAATTTATTTCTATATATATGGCATTTATATGCCATATCCATACAATGCATTCACATTTCAATGTATATTTACTTGTTATACATTATTATGCCTTATAGGTATTATACCTATAAGCCATATCCATACGATTCACTTATATAAATATATGTATATTTTTCTATACATAATTTTTTTTTACTTTTGTATGGTTTCTATGCATATCCATAGTTTATATGGATATGCTTGGCGTTCTATATAGTATTGACAAATTCATATGCATAACATAAGTTTTGACCAATACGAGGAGGGGCCCGCCAACGACCACCTCCCTATAGTAGTTTTTTACCCCACGCACTATTGCGTGCCTGTTTACAGTACTAGTGCCAGCTATCACTAGGTTTATATATCGTGTTTCAGTGATATATGGGTAAATTCTACCATTTATTCTTATGTATATGGCATTTCTATGCCATATTTATACAATCCATTCATATCTTAATGTATATTTATTATATTATACATTATTATGCCTTATAGGTATTATACCTATAAGCCATATCCATACGATTCATTCACTAGTGCCGCCCCTCACTAGGTTTATAATTGTTATATCATTGATATACAATTTATTTCTATATATATGGCATTTATATGCCATATCCATACAATGCATTCACATTTCAATGTATATTTACTTGTTATACATTATTATGCCTTATAGGTATTATACCTATAAGCCATATCCATACGATTCACTTATATAAATATATGTATATTTTTCTATACATAATTTTTTTTTACTTTTGTATGGTTTTCTATGCATATCCATAGTTTATATGGATATGCTTGGCGTTCTATATAGTATTGACAAATTCATATGCATAACATAAGTTTTGACCAATACGAGGAGGGGCCCGCCAACGACCACCTCCCTATAGTAGTTTTTTACCCCACGCACTATTGCGTGCCTGTTTACAGTACTAGTGCCAGCTATCACTAGGTTTATATATCGTGTTTCAGTGATATATGGGTAAATTCTACCATTTATTCTTATGTATATGGCATTTCTATGCCATATTTATACAATCCATTCATATCTTAATGTATATTTATTATATTATACATTATTATGCCTTATAGGTATTATACCTATAAGCCATATCCATACGATTCATTCACTAGTGCCGCCCCTCACTAGGTTTATAATTGTTATATCATTGATATACAATTTATTTCTATATATATGGCATTTATATGCCATATCCATACAATGCATTCACATTTCAATGTATATTTACTTGTTATACATTATTATGCCTTATAGGTATTATACCTATAAGCCATATCCATACGATTCACTTATATAAATATATGTATATTTTTCTATACATAATTTTTTTTTACTTTTGTATGGATTTCTATGCATATCCATAGTTTATATGGATATGCTTGGCGTTCTATATAGTATTGACAAATTCATATGCATAACATAAGTTTTGACCAATACGAGGAGGGGCCCGCCAACGACCACCTCCCTATAGTAGTTTTTTACCCCACGCACTATTGCGTGCATGTTTACAGTACTAGTGCCAGCTATCATTAGGTTTATATATCGTGTTTCAGTGATATATGGGTAAATTCTACCATTTATTCTTATGTATGTATATGGCATTTCTATGCCATATTTATATAATTCATTCATATCTTAATTTATATTTATTATATTATACATTATTATGCCTTATAGGTATTATACCTATAAGCCATATCCATACGATTCATATACTAGTGCAGCCCCTCACTAGGTTTATATATCTCATTTTAATTATATATTGGTAAATTCTATTATTTATTCTTGTGTATATGGCACTTATATGCCGCCATATCTATAAAAATGCATTTATATTTCAATGTATATTTTCTATATTATACATTATTATGCCTTAAAAAGTTATTATACCTACCATAAGGCGATATCCATACGATTCATTTATATAAAAGATATATGTATAATTTTCTATACATAATTTTTTTTTATGAATATATGGGTTTCCTAAGCATATCCATATAATACATTTAGTTTTATATGGATTAGATTGGTCTTCTTTATTGTATTGCCAAACTCATATTGATAAAATAAGTTTTGAACAATAAGAGGATCAGCCGCCAACCAACCAACCACTGCTACCATTGGAGGAACATATACTTACTTTTTATATGTCCTCTTACTTGAATGGTCCTCTCTTTACTTGAAATTTCATTACCATAGGAATCTATTTATACATGGAATATGATTTCCACTACTTTTTCGCGTCACTAATAATTAATATGACGATACAGACTTGCTACCATAACATAAGTCTTGAACAATAATAGGAGCAGCCGCCAACCAACCACCAACCAACCAACCACTGCTACCATTGATAGTAATTTTATATGTCCTCTTTAGTTGAATTTCAATACCATAGGAATATTTATACATGGAATATGTTTTGCCACTACTTTTTCGCGTCACTAATAATATGACGATACAGTCTTGCTACCATAACATAAGTTTTGAACAATAAGAGGAGCAGACACACCAACCAACCAACCGCGCTGCTACCATTATATATACTTATATTTATATAAGTCCTCTTTACTTGAATGGCCTCTTTACTTGAATTTCAATACCATAGGAATATTTATTTATACATGGAATATGTTTTGCCACTACTTTTTCGCGTCACTAATAATATGACGATATAGACTTGCTACCATAACATAAGTTTTGAACAATAAGAGGAGCAGACACCAACCAACCAACCGCTGCTACCATTGAATGAACCATATATACAAACTTTTATATATGTCCTCTTTACTTGAATTTTAATACCATAGGAATATTTATACATGGAATATGTTTGCCACTTTATCATCGCGTCACTAATAAGATGACGATACATTTTGTTTGTTCAATATTTACTTATATATTGATGTTTCCAATTTAGGTCTTTTATATTTCTTCTTCCCTACCTTACACACCACAAACAAAGTGGCGTGCGATGCTGCAAGCAAGCATAATGATTATGCCCGCTTGCAACATCTTTATTATCGAATCATCAAGCAAAGGATAAGCTTCAGTGGATCGCAGTATGGCAGCTGCTCAACCACTTACAACACCTTGCCTGTTACAAAAGTCGTTTACAATTGATTCTAGGCTTTGTCATTGTATTAAATAATGCTTTTATATGTAACTAGCGCGGCATCAGGTGATCAAAGATCCTCCCAATTTACTATGTTACAAATTACATTGGCATCACATCCATTGTCGTTTATAAAGTAAATTATAAACTTTAAATGGTTTAGAAGCCATACAATGCAAATTGCCCCTTATTTATCATTGCAGTCCAGCACGGATACGACCTTAGAGGCGTTCAGGCATAATCCAACGGACGTAGCGTCATACCACTGTTCGCTCGAACAAGTATTGTGCCATTGGTCCGTACCTGCGGTTCCTCTCGTACTACGCAGGAATGCTGTCGCAACAACGTTTTGTCATTAGTAGGGTAAAACTAACCTGTCTCACGACGGTCTAAACCCAGCTCACGTTCCCTTGCATGGGTGAACAATCCAACGCTTGGTGAATTTTGCTTCACAATGATAGGAAGAGCCGACATCGAAGGATCAAAAAGCGACGTCGCTATGAACGCTTGGCCGCCACAAGCCAGTTATCCCTATGGTAACTTTTCTGACACCTCTTGTTAAAAACTCTTTAAACCAAAAGGATCGATAGGCCGAGCTTTTGCTGTCCCTGTGTGTACTGAACACCGAGATCAAGTCAGCATTTGCCCTTTTGCTCTATGTGTGGTTTCTGTCCGCACTGAGCTGGCCTTGGGACACCTCCGTTATTATTTGAGAGATGTACCGCCCCAGTCAAACTCCCTACCTGGCAATGTCCTTGAATTGGATCATACCTGAGTAATTGGAGTTATACCAAATTTTCAAATCAAAAATACATAAATGCACCGTTTTATTAAAGAATTTGTTTGCGATTATATAACAAACTCGTGATACTTTGATCAAGAAGCTTGCATCAAAACCCAATACCATAAGATATAATAAATATATCCGTATAATGGCTAGGAAATGATACACGTTCCATTTAATCAAGTAAGTAAGGAAACAATAAGAGTAGTGGTATTTCATTGGCGATACCAAACCGAAGTCTAATATCTCCCACTTATTCTACACCTCTTATGTCTCCTTACACTGCCAGATTAGAGTCAAGCTCAAAAGGGTCTTCTTTCCCCGCTAATTATTCCAAGCCCGTTCCCTTGGCTGTGGTTTCGCTAGATAGTAGATAGGGACAGTGGGAATCGGATCCCTCCGCTTTTATTTAACGTGGCATGTTCCGCAATGAAGGGATTACAACCACGGCATTCTAATATACCCACAAGTGAGTACATAATGCACGGGTCTAGATTAAGCGCCAAACCAACGCCCCGGACTAGAAGCTATAGCTATATACATAGCAACCACCCCAGTAGCAATTCGAGTGCTTACTTGTCGGGCAAGCACTCCCCCTTGCGTAGGGGCGAGATCTATCTAAAATCTCTACCGTTCTGTGGGTCACGGCACCCGAGTTGTATAACGCAACATCCACGTCGAGCCCGAGGACTCTACCCGCGATATAGGTGTCAACCACAGCCACCACGATACTCCCACAAGGGGGCCAACCTCAATGAGCAGCCTTGGAGCTGCTCAACCCGTGGTACCGAAATTACAGGCTCGGTGAGCCTCACCCCTTCAGCTCCGACAAGCTCGGATGGGGCAACCATTTGCCATATTAGTCGCCTCCTACGACAAGCTATGACAGGCTGTGGCAGAATTCTTCGCCGCTACCACACGGCAAGGGTTTTGGACTAAAAGTCCCTCCTCCTGCGGAACGCTTCGTCAGCAAACGTGTTGAGTCGTCGAGTCCTGTCCTCATCCTCCAGAATCCTTCCAAACGTCCAGTTTTCACCATCTCGCTGCACTCCAAGTCCATCAAGGTCGCGCAAATCTGCATAGAGGGGGCAGTCACACAAGACGTGCTGCCAATCCTCAACTGGATCGCCACATGAGCATGCGGCAGAGTCCGAGAGCGCTCTATTATGCAGAAATGCGTTTAACGATCCGTGTCCAGTGATCAGGAATCCGGTGCGCATCGGAAATCCGAAGTGTGGATTCCGAAATGCCAGAGTGACATCTGGGATGAACTTGTAGGTCACCCGTCCAGATGCATCTACGTCATCCCATCTGTCCTGCCATCTGTGCAGTAAGCACTGCTCCATACGCACCATCTTCTCTTCCCAGCTCAGACTCGTGAGGTCTTCGCCATACAGCAGATCGTATTCCTCCAGCGGGTATCCACGCTTTAGTTTGTATTTAACTGCCATTTGCATGGCAGCTAAATCAAACGGGGGAACGCCAGCAAGAACCTGCAGTGCCGCAGTGGACACTGTTCGGCATACCGGAAGGCTTCCCATAAGGATTAGCCTCTGGCAAGCAAGGAGTCGCCTCTTGGCCACAACTTGCTGCGTCGTAGTGACATACCATACCGAGGCACCAAATAGCGCACAGGGCACCATGAGTCCGGCATAGATGGTCCGCCTGGCTCGAGGACTGAAACCCCAGTCTACTCGAAGCACACGCGCCAATGCTGCAACGACTCCAGCCATACGCTGTCGAAGGTTCCCGACGTGCTCGAGGAATCTCAAGCCTTCGCTGACTGTGATGCCAAGGTACCGGCAGCTGCTTACATACGGCAAGTTTGCTCCAGCAAATTTTACCGCAGGGGGGCGACTTGGTACACGCGAAGGGCCACGCGTAAAGTGTTCGCTTCCTTTAAGCAGCATAATTACCGTCTTACTGGTGGAAACGGCAACGCCGACTTCCATCCCCCACGTTTCAACGATGGACATTAGTTGCGCTCCTTTTGTCTCCAGCGCGAGTCGGGAGTTTCCCTCGACGAGAAGCAGCAAATCATCCGCATACGCACTCAGTGTGCAGTACGACTCAAGGCGCCGGATCAGTACATCCATCAGCAGATCCCAAATGAATGGGCCGCTGATTGACCCCTGCGGACAGCCTCTAGTTACGGGGACATCAACTTCCTCGTAACTGCTTCGGATGACTGCTCTTCTGCCTGAGAAGAAGCTCTGCCACAAGCCCATCTCTCGGCATCCCAACTCCGCCAGTCGGCGCAGTGCAGCACTCCATTCCACATTGTCGAAGGCTCCCTTGAAGTCCACGAAAATGCCGAGCACGTATTTCGCCGGGCTGGCGTGAATACTGCTCTTCACGTGCATCCAAGCATCCTCCACACAACGTCCTTGGCGAAAACCGAACTGCCACCTGCAGCCTTCCGGAAGAACTTCTCTCACACGATCTACCATGATGGCCTCCAGCACCTTTCCGAAAACCGGAAGCAGGCAAATGCCGCGGTACGACGATGGCTCACACCTGTCCTTGTCGGGTCCCTTGAGCAGAGCTACCACACGAGGGCATTTCCACTCAGCAGGGAAGTACCCCGACCGGATGCAGCTGGAATACATCGCCGTAAGATGCTGAGGTATGGCGCGCCACACAGCCTTGCAAATCGTACCGTTGATGCCGTCCATGCCAGGCGAGCGTTTGCTCTTCAACCTAGCGACACAAGCACCAACCTCAGAAACTTCCAGGGGCGGTGGGAATTCCTCCGCTGAGGCAATCGGTGCATCGGACTCCGCAACTGGGAAAAAGTTGCGGAGGAGCACACGCGCACAGTCACTCCAGTTGGTGACTAGCTCGCCATTTACGCGAAGGCACCCAATCTCCGTCCGTTTCTTGCGACCTCGGCACATCTTGTAGACGCGCCCCCAGGGATCGTGTGAATTTTCTCCCACGAAGCGTCTCCAGCTGTCCTCCTTCGTCCTCAGGATGAGCTTCTTGTAGGCGGCCGAGGTAAGTCTCAGCTCGCGCACAATAAGCTCGGCCACGTCGTCATGGCGACGACGTCTGGCATCCTGAAGTCGGCGCCTAAGTCTCCTGACTTCGCGGCGCATCGCACTAAGGTCAGCGGTCCACCAACCTGGTCTCGATCTCGGCGATCCTGCAGTCCTCCTACCCAGAACAAGGTCGCACACTTCGTGGACGATCCTGCGAAGGGTAGAGGCTTGTTGGTCCAGCGGCGATTCTGAGAAGTCTTCCGGAAGTTCGGTTGCCCTACTCACCATTTCCTGCTCGAACAACCGCCAACGTGCATTGGAGAAGTTCCAGGACGGCACCGGAGCTAGGCTCTCAACGGCTGTATCGGTCGTTGGGTTGGCCACAACAGTAACGATGTTGTGGTCACTCAACTCCCAATCGTCCACTCTCCACTCGTATGTGGCTAGCATAGATCCTGCAGCGTTGGCGATCGTCACGTCGATGTCGCTCCGTCCGTTGCTGGACTCGAACGTGTACACCGAACTTGGCTGGTTTAGAACCACGGCTTCCTTCTCCACAATCCACTGAGACAGCAGCTCACCCCGATTATAGTTTGCAAGTCCCTCAGCGTGAGGAGGGAGCTTGCTAAACCACATGGGGGATGCTGCGTTCGCATCAAGGCCAAGGATTGCGGGGGTTCTGCTGGCCAGCAGCAGGACCGCATCCAAGTACGCGAGGTACGGTGGTAAATCGGCATCAAACTGACAATATGCGGAGCATAGAAAGATTAAGCCAAATCTTCCTTTTATGCTCACACATACGCCGTACTCCGTGGTGAGGGGCTCCACTTGCATGCAGGTGACATCCTGGTGATTAACTAGGATGGCCGCCTTTCCTCCTCGATCGGTAAAACTCCTTATACCGTCAGGCAGCTCATCCATCCTCCCGTCGTTCACATATGGCTCCTGGACCAGTGCGAACAGGCTCTTGCTCTCTCGCAATCGGACTCCGAGCTCGATGGTAGCAGCTCGTCCTTTGCCACAATTTGCTTGGATGAAGCTATACATTTTTAATGTCTAGCATTCACCCGCGCCAGCACCGCCGCATACACAGGGCACCCGGGGGACAGCATATGGTGCGCCGATGGGTAGCCCTTGAAGCGGCAATTCCGGCAGTCCACCGGATTGGTGCAGCCTCGCGCATTGTGGCCAGTCTGTCCGCACTGTCGGCAGACCTTGTCGCTCTCCTTCATCCTGCAACTGGCCACCTTGTGGTCGAAACCGACGCACCTATGGCACGCATAAGTGCGCACCAAGGCCCGGCAGTTATATGCAAACCACCCTATGTAGGCTTTTCCTCCGTCCAGGACATCAAGTGCCGTCGCGTCGACCTCTAGCGTCACGTTGACCGTGGCGCCATTAGCCTGCGACCAGGGCTTTTCGAGCCGCACCGTCCTCTTGAATTGTGCCAGGTCCATCTTGTCCTCGAAGTTGTTTTTATACAACTCCGTCATGAAGTCCTCGGGCGTGTGCGCAGTGTCGACGTTGCTCACTACAACCTTTGGCTTAAGTTCCGGGGTCTGCTTAATTTCAAGTCCGGCCTCGCCGAACTTCTTGTTAGCCATCACGCGCTTAAGCTCACTGGACGACGGGGTACGTATAACCGCACCGCCACGCGCCAATCCCCTGACTTCATGGAGTCGGACTCCTAGTGCAGGAGCGATTTCTTTCCGCACCTTCTCCGCCAGCTGCTTGCCCGAGATGGTCGGGTCTGGGCTGTGCACGACTGCCGACCAGGTCTCCCGCGGCTTTCGCGGCATCGGGATCGGCGTGGCAGAAGGCACTGGCAAGCTGGGGTACGCAACTGCATACGACGGCTGGTTAGCAACAGCGACTGGTCGCTGAGCTGGCGGCGGTGGCGTCTTCTTGCACTGCTTGTAGCGATCATCGAGGATGGCATTCCTAATAAGCAGCGACGAGATCAAGCCGTCGTACCTCGTTGCGACTTTCATAATCTCCGTCTGGAGTTTTGCAGACACTATATTCACAATGAGCCCTAGCAGCTCATCCCTGATCGCAGTCGACTCTTCTGCGACGCGGCACGATCCTTGCTTCACGATCTCCATGGAGCAGTGCGACGAGCGAACAACGGGAGGGGGAGAGGGGACTACGACCTCAACTCCAACGGCGACTTTTGCTGCAGCGGCTGATGTCGAGGCTTCAGCGGCGTCGGCAGCGGCAGCAGCAGCGGCAGCGGCAGCAGCAGTAGCAGCTGCAGCTACTACAGCAGCAGTGGGGGCGGCGGCAGCGGGAGCGGGCGGCGGCGGCATCTCCAGAGAAGAGAGCGTCTCCTCTACAAGGGGCTCTGGCCCGCCTCCAACTCCATCCACGGCAACAATCTTTGCCTGCGAGGCGTCCCTTGCGGCAGCACCTCGTCCACGCTTCCCCTTCGGGCGGCCTTTTCGTCCAACATTGACGCTACCTCGACTGCTGGCAGATTCGCTGCCCGAGCATCCGCCCTCCGTCTCCATCGGAGATGGAGCCATCGCCCACCTACCCTCTAAACTTTTTCTCGAGCAAGCTCACTTACCCGATAAGAAAGCTTAGGCGGTACACGCACAGCTGACGCGCGAGAGGAATCACGCGAGAGGGAACACCTGACGCCAAACGCTCTCGCGAAAGCTCTCTCACGAAAGCGCTCTCTCGAAAGCGCTCTCCAAGCACACGCGGCGCGCGCACGTGTGGAATTTTCCACAAAGGAAAACTCCGATTACTCCGCTCACCGCTGACTTTTCCTAAATGTTTTTACACCACCGTACTCCTTTCGCAAAGGCACGAATTTTGACGCAAATTTTAACTTTGTACACCACGTACTTTCCGAGATATGACCGACTGATTGGGACCACGAAAAAACACACGTCCGTCGTTAATCCATTCATGCGCGTCACTAATTAGATGACGAGGCATTTGGCTACCTTAAGAGAGTCATAGTTACTCCCGCCGTTGACCCGCGCTTACTTGAATTTCTTCACTTTGACATTCAGAGCACTGGGCAGAAATCACATTGTGTCAACACCCGCTAGGGCCATCACAATGCTTTGTTTTAATTAGACAGTCGGATTCCCCAAGTCCGTGCCAGTTCTGAATTGATTGTTAATTGATAATCGTTATAATTAATAAGAACTAATTGGTTTAACCCAATTAGTATTCTTAAAAATTTTAGCAAGAAAGTTCCACAATTGGCTACGTAACTAAACTATCCGGGGAACAAGTGACCAACATAAATGCCAGACACTCTATTTACCCAGAACGAGCACATAAACCATGTTATTGTTTCCCAATCAAGCCCGACTATCTCAATCTTCAGAGCCAATCCTTATCCCGAAGTTACGGATCTAATTTGCCGACTTCCCTTACCTACATTATTCTATCGACTAGAGACTCTTCACCTTGGAGACCAGCTGCGGATATTGGTACGGCCTGTTGAGAAGTTTGCGTGTCCCCACCATAAATTTTCAAGGTCCGAGGAGAAAATATCGACACAACAGTATATGTCATGCTCTTCTAGCCCATCTACCATATCTCTCTGCGAAAGACTTCCATGGTAGTACGGCTATAAAACAGAAAAGAAAACTCTTCCGATATCTCTCGACGGCTTCTTTATGGTCGTTCCTGTTGCCAGGATGAGCACGAGGCCCATATTTAATAACAAACGGATACTCAACAGGTTACGGAATTGGAACCGTATTCCCTTTCGTTCAAAATTATTCAAGTATATTAATTAGCTTGATTTATATAATATAATTATATTTGTATGGCATTTGTGTTTTACTTGAAAATTTTCGGCTTTCGCCTTGAACTTAGGACCGACTAACTCGTGATCAACCACTGTTCACACGAAACCCTTCTCCACTTCAGTCCTCCAAGGTCTCATTCGATTATTTGCTACTACCACCAAGATCTGTACCAATGGCAGCTCCATGCAGGCTTACGCCAAACACTTCTACGCATACCATTGTACCTTCCTACTCACTAAAGTTTCAAAATTTATATCACAAGTAATATAAATCATCTACTTTAGCGGTAATGTATAGGTATACAACTTAAGCGCCATCCATTTTAAGGGCTAGTTGCTTCGGCAGGTGAGTTGTTACACACTCCTTAGCGGATTTCGACTTCCATGATCACCGTCCTGCTGTTTTAAGCAACCAACGCCTTTCATGGTATCTGCATGAGTTGTTAATTTGGGCACCGTAACATTACGTTTGGTTCATCCCACAGCGCCAGTTCTGCTTACCAAAAGTGGCCCACTGGGCACATTATATCATAACCTTGAACTTCATATCAAGAAAGTTAAGGTTCTTACCCATTTAAAGTTTGAGAATAGGTTAAGATCGTTTCGACCCTAAGGCCTCTAATCATTCGCTTTACCAGATAAGATTATTTTATATAACATTAAAATGCACCAGCTATCCTGAGGGAAACTTCGGAAGGAACCAGCTACTAGATGGTTCGATTGGTCTTTCGCCCCTATACTCAATTCTGACAATCGATTTGCACGTCAGAACTGTTTCGGTCTTCCATCAGGGTTTCCCCTGACTTCAACCTGATCAAGTATAGTTCACCATCTTTCGGGTCACAGCATATATGCTCAAGGTACGTTCCAGTTAGAGGCATAAATAATATAAATATCATTATACATAACTATATAGAACGCCCCGGGATTGTGTTAATTAGCTATAAATAGTTAAAAAACTAATCCCATTATTAGTCAAGTTAATTACGCTATTAGGTTTATATCCCAATAACTTGCACATATGTTAGACTCCTTGGTCCGTGTTTCAAGACGGGTCCCGAAGGTATCCTGAATCTTTCGCATTGTTAATCATACAAGTGCATATAATAAACACAAAAATCAATGATAATTATGCCATTATATAATTCCGAAAAATTAACGCACTGTATTCATATAAATCTATCAGCACTTTATCAAATTAATAACATTTATTCTGTGTTAAAATGCAAGCAAATTAATTTGAATAAACTATAAGTTATATTTTATGATAAATTTTGTATGCTAATAGATTACAATGTCCTTATATGGAAAAAATGCACACTATTATCATAATATTGTTTAAATATTACAATTTTAATGATGAATTTTCCATAACGGATATTCAGGTTCATCGGGCTTAACCTCTAAGCAGTTTCACGTACTGTTTAACTCTCTATTCAGAGTTCTTTTCAACTTTCCCTCACGGTACTTGTTTACTATCGGTCTCATGGTTATATTTAGTTTTAGATGGAGTTTACCACCCACTTAGTGCTGCACTATCAAGCAACACGACTCTTTGGAAACATCATCTAGTAATCATTAACGTTATACGGGCCTGGCACCCTCTATGGGTAAATGGCCTCATTTAAGAAGGACTTAAATCGTTAATTTCTCATACTAGAATATTG
>NW_023665486.1:0-2500 GCF_014743375.2 Drosophila subpulchrella | reverse complement strand
ATGCCTTATAGGTATTATACCTATAAGCCATATCCATACGATTCATTCACTAGTGCCGCCCCTCACTAGGTTTATAATTGTTATATCATTGATATACAATTTATTTCTATATATATGGCATTTATATGCCATATCCATACAATGCATTCACATTTCAATGTATATTTACTTGTTATACATTATTATGCCTTATAGGTATTATACCTATAAGCCATATCCATACGATTCACTTATATAAATATATGTATATTTTTCTATACATAATTTTTTTTTATTTTTGTATGGATTTCTATGCATATCCATAGTTTATATGGATATGCTTGGCGTTCTATATAGTATTGACAAATTCATATGCATAACATAAGTTTTGACCAATACGAGGAGGGGCCCGCCAACGACCACCTCCCTATAGTAGTTTTTTACCCCACGCACTATTGCGTGCCTGTTTACAGTACTAGTGCCAGCTATCACTAGGTTTATATATCGTGTTTCAGTGATATATGGGTAAATTCTACCATTTATTCTTATGTATATGGCATTTCTATGCCATATTTATACAATCCATTCATATCTTAATGTATATTTATTATATTATACATTATTATGCCTTATAGGTATTATACCTATAAGCCATATCCATACGATTCATTCACTAGTGCCGCCCCTCACTAGGTTTATAATTGTTATATCATTGATATACAATTTATTTCTATATATATGGCATTTATATGCCATATCCATACAATGCATTCACATTTCAATGTATATTTACTTGTTATACATTATTATGCCTTATAGGTATTATACCTATAAGCCATATCCATACGATTCACTTATATAAATATATGTATATTTTTTCTATACATAATTTTTTTTTACTTTTGTATGGATTTCTATGCATATCCATAGTTTATATGGATATGCTTGGCGTTCTATATAGTATTGACAAATTCATATGCATAACATAAGTTTTGACCAATACGAGGAGGGGCCCGCCAACGACCACCTCCCTATAGTAGTTTTTTACCCCACGCACTATTGCGTGCCTGTTTACAGTACTAGTGCCAGCTATCACTAGGTTTATATATCGTGTTTCAGTGATATATGGGTAAATTCTACCATTTATTCTTATGTATATGGCATTTCTATGCCATATTTATACAATCCATTCATATCTTAATGTATATTTATTATATTATACATTATTATGCCTTATAGGTATTATACCTATAAGCCATATCCATACGATTCATTCACTAGTGCCGCCCCTCACTAGGTTTATAATTGTTATATCATTGATATACAATTTATTTCTATATATATGGCATTTATATGCCATATCCATACAATGCATTCACATTTCAATGTATATTTACTTGTTATACATTATTATGCCTTATAGGTATTATACCTATAAGCCATATCCATACGATTCACTTATATAAATATATGTATATTTTTCTATACATAATTTTTTTTTACTTTTGTATGGTTTTCTATGCATATCCATAGTTTATATGGATATGCTTGGCGTTCTATATAGTATTGACAAATTCATATGCATAACATAAGTTTTGACCAATACGAGGAGGGGCCCGCCAACGACCACCTCCCTATAGTAGTTTTTTACCCCACGCACTATTGCGTGCCTGTTTACAGTACTAGTGCCAGCTATCACTAGGTTTATATATCGTGTTTCAGTGATATATGGGTAAATTCTACCATTTATTCTTATGTATATGGCATTTCTATGCCATATTTATACAATCCATTCATATCTTAATGTATATTTATTATATTATACATTATTATGCCTTATAGGTATTATACCTATAAGCCATATCCATACGATTCATTCACTAGTGCCGCCCCTCACTAGGTTTATAATTGTTATATCATTGATATACAATTTATTTCTATATATATGGCATTTATATGCCATATCCATACAATGCATTCACATTTCAATGTATATTTACTTGTTATACATTATTATGCCTTATAGGTATTATACCTATAAGCCATATCCATACGATTCACTTATATAAATATATGTATATTTTTCTATACATAATTTTTTTTTACTTTTGTATGGTTTTCTATGCATATCCATAGTTTATATGGATATGCTTGGCGTTCTATATAGTATTGACAAATTCATATGCATAACATAAGTTTTGACCAATACGAGGAGGGGCCCGCCAACGACCACCTCCCTATAGTAGTTTTTTACCCCACGCACTATTGCGTGCCTGTTTACAGTACTAGTGCCAGCTATCACTAGGTTTATATATCGTGTTTCAGTGATATATGGGTAAATTCTACCATTTATTCTTATGTATATGGCATTTCTATGCCATATTTATACAATCCATTCATATCTTAATGTATATTTATTATATTATACATTATTATGCCTTATAGGTATTATACCTATAAGCCATATCCATACGATTCATTCACTAGTGCCGCCCCTCACTAGGTTTATAATTGTTATATC
>NW_023665485.1:65000-69521 GCF_014743375.2 Drosophila subpulchrella | reverse complement strand
ATTTTTCTTCTTCCCTACCTTACACACCACAAACAAAGTGGCGTGCGATGCTGCAAGCAAGCATAATGATTATGCCCGCTTGCAACATCTTTATTATCGAATCATCAAGCAAAGGATAAGCTTCAGTGGATCGCAGTATGGCAGCTGCTCAACCACTTACAACACCTTGCCTGTTACAAAAGTCGTTTACAATTGATTCTAGGCTTTGTCATTGTATTAAATAATGCTTTTATATGTAACTAGCGCGGCATCAGGTGATCAAAGATCCTCCCAATTTACTATGTTACAAATTACATTGGCATCACATCCATTGTCGTTTATAAAGTAAATTATAAACTTTAAATGGTTTAGAAGCCATACAATGCAAATTGCCCCTTATTTATCATTGCAGTCCAGCACGGATACGACCTTAGAGGCGTTCAGGCATAATCCAACGGACGTAGCGTCATACCACTGTTCGCTCGAACAAGTATTGTGCCATTGGTCCGTACCTGCGGTTCCTCTCGTACTACGCAGGAATGCTGTCGCAACAACGTTTTGTCATTAGTAGGGTAAAACTAACCTGTCTCACGACGGTCTAAACCCAGCTCACGTTCCCTTGCATGGGTGAACAATCCAACGCTTGGTGAATTTTGCTTCACAATGATAGGAAGAGCCGACATCGAAGGATCAAAAAGCGACGTCGCTATGAACGCTTGGCCGCCACAAGCCAGTTATCCCTATGGTAACTTTTCTGACACCTCTTGTTAAAAACTCTTTAAACCAAAAGGATCGATAGGCCGAGCTTTTGCTGTCCCTGTGTGTACTGAACACCGAGATCAAGTCAGCATTTGCCCTTTTGCTCTATGTGTGGTTTCTGTCCGCACTGAGCTGGCCTTGGGACACCTCCGTTATTATTTGAGAGATGTACCGCCCCAGTCAAACTCCCTACCTGGCAATGTCCTTGAATTGGATCATACCTGAGTAATTGGAGTTATACCAAATTTTCAAATCAAAAATACATAAATGCACCGTTTTATTAAAGAATTTGTTTGCGATTATATAACAAACTCGTGATACTTTGATCAAGAAGCTTGCATCAAAACCCAATACCATAAGATATAATAAATATATCCGTATAATGGCTAGGAAATGATACACGTTCCATTTAATCAAGTAAGTAAGGAAACAATAAGAGTAGTGGTATTTCATTGGCGATACCAAACCGAAGTCTAATATCTCCCACTTATTCTACACCTCTTATGTCTCCTTACACTGCCAGATTAGAGTCAAGCTCAAAAGGGTCTTCTTTCCCCGCTAATTATTCCAAGCCCGTTCCCTTGGCTGTGGTTTCGCTAGATAGTAGATAGGGACAGTAGGAATCTCGTTAATCCATTCATGCGCGTCACTAATTAGATGACGAGGCATTTGGCTACCTTAAGAGAGTCATAGTTACTCCCGCCGTTGACCCGCGCTTACTTGAATTTCTTCACTTTGACATTCAGAGCACTGGGCAGAAATCACATTGTGTCAACACCCGCTAGGGCCATCACAATGCTTTGTTTTAATTAGACAGTCGGATTCCCCAAGTCCGTGCCAGTTCTGAATTGATTGTTAATTGATAATCGTTATAATTAATAAGAACTAATTGGTTTAACCCAATTAGTATTCTTAAAAATTTTAGCAAGAAAGTTCCACAATTGGCTACGTAACTAAACTATCCGGGGAACAAGTGACCAACATAAATGCCAGACACTCTATTTACCCAGAACGAGCACATAAACCATGTTATTGTTTCCCAATCAAGCCCGACTATCTCAATCTTCAGAGCCAATCCTTATCCCGAAGTTACGGATCTAATTTGCCGACTTCCCTTACCTACATTATTCTATCGACTAGAGACTCTTCACCTTGGAGACCAGCTGCGGATATTGGTACGGCCTGTTGAGAAGTTTGCGTGTCCCCACCATAAATTTTCAAGGTCCGAGGAGAAAATATCGACACAACAGTATATGTCATGCTCTTCTAGCCCATCTACCATATCTCTCTGCGAAAGACTTCCATGGTAGTACGGCTATAAAACAGAAAAGAAAACTCTTCCGATATCTCTCGACGGCTTCTTTATGGTCGTTCCTGTTGCCAGGATGAGCACGAGGCCCATATTTAATAACAAACGGATACTCAACAGGTTACGGAATTGGAACCGTATTCCCTTTCGTTCAAAATTATTCAAGTATATTAATTAGCTTGATTTATATAATATAATTATATTTGTATGGCATTTGTGTTTTACTTGAAAATTTTCGGCTTTCGCCTTGAACTTAGGACCGACTAACTCGTGATCAACCACTGTTCACACGAAACCCTTCTCCACTTCAGTCCTCCAAGGTCTCATTCGATTATTTGCTACTACCACCAAGATCTGTACCAATGGCAGCTCCATGCAGGCTTACGCCAAACACTTCTACGCATACCATTGTACCTTCCTACTCACTAAAGTTTCAAAATTTATATCACAAGTAATATAAATCATCTACTTTAGCGGTAATGTATAGGTATACAACTTAAGCGCCATCCATTTTAAGGGCTAGTTGCTTCGGCAGGTGAGTTGTTACACACTCCTTAGCGGATTTCGACTTCCATGATCACCGTCCTGCTGTTTTAAGCAACCAACGCCTTTCATGGTATCTGCATGAGTTGTTAATTTGGGCACCGTAACATTACGTTTGGTTCATCCCACAGCGCCAGTTCTGCTTACCAAAAGTGGCCCACTGGGCACATTATATCATAACCTTGAACTTCATATCAAGAAAGTTAAGGTTCTTACCCATTTAAAGTTTGAGAATAGGTTAAGATCGTTTCGACCCTAAGGCCTCTAATCATTCGCTTTACCAGATAAGATTATTTTATATAACATTAAAATGCACCAGCTATCCTGAGGGAAACTTCGGAAGGAACCAGCTACTAGATGGTTCGATTGGTCTTTCGCCCCTATACTCAATTCTGACAATCGATTTGCACGTCAGAACTGTTTCGGTCTTCCATCAGGGTTTCCCCTGACTTCAACCTGATCAAGTATAGTTCACCATCTTTCGGGTCACAGCATATATGCTCAAGGTACGTTCCAGTTAGAGGCATAAATAATATAAATATCATTATACATAACTATATAGAACGCCCCGGGATTGTGTTAATTAGCTATAAATAGTTAAAAAACTAATCCCATTATTAGTCAAGTTAATTACGCTATTAGGTTTATATCCCAATAACTTGCACATATGTTAGACTCCTTGGTCCGTGTTTCAAGACGGGTCCCGAAGGTATCCTGAATCTTTCGCATTGTTAATCATACAAGTGCATATAATAAACACAAAAATCAATGATAATTATGCCATTATATAATTCCGAAAAATTAACGCACTGTATTCATATAAATCTATCAGCACTTTATCAAATTAATAACATTTATTCTGTGTTAAAATGCAAGCAAATTAATTTGAATAAACTATAAGTTATATTTTATGATAAATTTTGTATGCTAATAGATTACAATGTCCTTATATGGAAAAAATGCACACTATTATCATAATATTGTTTAAATATTACAATTTTAATGATGAATTTTCCATAACGGATATTCAGGTTCATCGGGCTTAACCTCTAAGCAGTTTCACGTACTGTTTAACTCTCTATTCAGAGTTCTTTTCAACTTTCCCTCACGGTACTTGTTTACTATCGGTCTCATGGTTATATTTAGTTTTAGATGGAGTTTACCACCCACTTAGTGCTGCACTATCAAGCAACACGACTCTTTGGAAACATCATCTAGTAATCATTAACGTTATACGGGCCTGGCACCCTCTATGGGTAAATGGCCTCATTTAAGAAGGACTTAAATCGTTAATTTCTCATACTAGAATATTGACGCTCCATACACTGCATCTCACATTTGCCATATAGACAAAGTGACTTAGTGCTGAACTGATTTCTTTTCGCTCGCCGCTACTAAGAAAATCCTGGTTAGTTTCTTTTCCTCCCCTAATTAATATGCTTAAATTCAGGGGGTAGTCCCATATGAGTTGAGGTTGTGTATAACTTTTTTTGCAATTAATTCTTTATATATAATGATAAAACATTTTATTAAATTCGTTATATATTTTATATATTTGTATGGCATTTGTTTGGTCTAACGAATCAACGAAGAATAATAATATTGTCAACGGCTTTCTATTTACTAATCTTTAATAAGAGACAATTCTAGATAAATTTTTTATGCTAGACATTTCTCAGTATTATTTGATTGAAAAAGAAAATATTTCTCTTCGTTTTTCACATTCAAATTATTTACTAATGTGAGATAATGTTTTTCATATATTTGTTAATATTATGAATAATATAATAATTAAATTATTATTATCCAATAATATACCATATGCTTATAAAATTTCATTATAAAATTTATATAAACAACTTAATTAGCATAGTCTTACAACCCTCAACCATATGTAGTCCAAGCAGCACTATAAAATTAATTAAAGTACA
>NW_023665485.1:50000-62500 GCF_014743375.2 Drosophila subpulchrella | reverse complement strand
CATACGATCTGCATGTTATCTAGAGTTCAACCAATATAACGATCTTGCGATCGCTTGGTTTTAGCCTAATAAAAGCACATGTCCCATAAGGTTCATGTTTTAATTGCATGTATTAGCTCTAGAATTACCACAGTTATCCAAGTAACTGTTAACGATCTAAGGAACCATAACTGATATAATGAGCCTTTTGCGGTTTCACTTTTAATTCGTGTGTACTTAGACATGCATGGCTTAATCTTTGAGACAAGCATATAACTACTGGCAGGATCAACCAGAATAATGTTTTTATTCATATTTCATTCATATTTTTGAATAGAAATTAGCAATATAAATTTTATAGATTGTTTTCTATCGAATACGGCCATTTTTATATAGCATTCGTATACGTTTGTTGTTTTCACAATATATACTTGTTCCGCCACTAATAATAACAAGTTTTTTAATTATTGATGTTAAAAACACAATATTTTTTTTCGTAATACGTAATAATTTTCTTTATATTTGCATATTTCATTCTAAAATATCTTTTTTGTTCGACATACGTCATTATTGTATCCACACATGTACAATTTTTGTTTAACCAATATAAAATATTGAATTAAATCATTTGTATTTTGATGATAAATTTAAAATTTATCTGTATATATTCATATAAGACTCTTTGGTAATATATAATATAAAACCGAGCGCATATATGATATGTACGTTAGAAAAAATAATATATATATATATTATTTTCTTTTAATATAGGGACACCTCTTTTAATTTATCCCCGCAGGGAATTATCACATAACTCAGTATGTGATAATGGCAGACCAATATACATATATATCAAGATTATCAATACAAAATATATATCATTATTAGCCTGCCTCAATTGTAATTATTTATTTGGATTAACGATAAAGTTCGGAAACAATTTGTTATTCTATGTATAATAGAAACCTTGGCCTTTGTTTCAACATTATTATCTTTGGGCTTAAAATATTAACCGTGGAGCCAAGTCTCATATTCATAAATGAATAAAGAAACAAATTTGACGGATTAATATCTTCTCTACCGACAGACAGTATTTTGTCACGTCAATAGTAGATGGCCGGCCCATTGACCATCCTATAGTAGTTTTTGGACCCAATATCTTTAATTCGGGTATTTTCAATTGTCTTTGCCAATCAACCGTTTGGTACTCTCTCATATAATAAGAGAATACACATATAATTCCATTATATGGATATATCTTCATTATTTTATTTGCTACATCACCCTATAATAGTTTTTGAACCCGTCAACTTCAATTCGGGTATTTTCAATTGTCTTTGCCAACCATTTATATGGTATTCTCTATTATAATAAGAGAATACTAGTGTATATCCATTATATGGATATATCATCTTCATATTATTTGCTACACCACCCTATAGTAGTTTTTGAACCCATCATCTGCAATTCGGGTATTTTCAATTGTCTTTGCCAACCAACTATACGGTATTCTCTCTTATAATAAGAGAATACAAGTATATTTTCATTATATGGATATAATGCCATTTATTTTTCAATATCCATATAATTCATTTAGTTTTGTATGTACAAAACAAGTTTTCTTTATAGTATTGACAAAATCATATGTTTACGCATAACATAAGTTTTGACCAATACGAGGAGGGGCCCGCCAACGACCACCTCCCTATAGTAGTTTTTTACCCCACGCACTACTGCGTGCCTGTTTACAGTACTAGTGCCAGCTATCACTAGGTTTATATATCATGTTTCAGTGATATATGGGTAAATTCTACCATTTATTCTTATGTATATGGCATTTCTATGCCATATTTATACAATCCATTCATATCTTAATGTATATTTATTATATTATACATTATTATGCCTTATAGGTATTATACCTATAAGCCATATCCATACGATTCATTCACTAGTGCCGCCCCTCACTAGGTTTATAATTGTTATATCATTGATATACAATTTATTTCTATATATATGGCATTTATATGCCATATCCATACAATGCATTCACATTTCAATGTATATTTACTTGTTATACATTATTATGCCTTATAGGTATTATACCTATAAGCCATATCCATACGATTCACTTATATAAATATATGTATATTTTTCTATACATAATTTTTTTTTACTTTTGTATGGATTTCTATGCATATCCATAGTTTATATGGATATGCTTGGCGTTCTATATAGTATTGACAAATTCATATGCATAACATAAGTTTTGACCAATACGAGGAGGGGCCCGCCAACGACCACCTCCCTATAGTAGTTTTTTACCCCACGCACTATTGCGTGCCTGTTTACAGTACTAGTGCCAGCTATCACTAGGTTTATATATCGTGTTTCAGTGATATATGGGTAAATTCTACCATTTATTCTTATGTATATGGCATTTCTATGCCATATTTATACAATCCATTCATATCTTAATGTATATTTATTATATTATACATTATTATGCCTTATAGGTATTATACCTATAAGCCATATCCATACGATTCATTCACTAGTGCCGCCCCTCACTAGGTTTATAATTGTTATATCATTGATATACAATTTATTTCTATATATATGGCATTTATATGCCATATCCATACAATGCATTCACATTTCAATGTATATTTACTTGTTATACATTATTATGCCTTATAGGTATTATACCTATAAGCCATATCCATACGATTCACTTATATAAATATATGTATATTTTTTCTATACATAATTTTTTTTTACTTTTGTATGGATTTCTATGCATATCCATAGTTTATATGGATATGCTTGGCGTTCTATATAGTATTGACAAATTCATATGCATAACATAAGTTTTGACCAATACGAGGAGGGGCCCGCCAACGACCACCTCCCTATAGTAGTTTTTTACCCCACGCACTATTGCGTGCCTGTTTACAGTACTAGTGCCAGCTATCACTAGGTTTATATATCGTGTTTCAGTGATATATGGGTAAATTCTACCATTTATTCTTATGTATATGGCATTTCTATGCCATATTTATACAATCCATTCATATCTTAATGTATATTTATTATATTATACATTATTATGCCTTATAGGTATTATACCTATAAGCCATATCCATACGATTCATTCACTAGTGCCGCCCCTCACTAGGTTTATAATTGTTATATCATTGATATACAATTTATTTCTATATATATGGCATTTATATGCCATATCCATACAATGCATTCACATTTCAATGTATATTTACTTGTTATACATTATTATGCCTTATAGGTATTATACCTATAAGCCATATCCATACGATTCACTTATATAAATATATGTATATTTTTCTATACATAATTTTTTTTTACTTTTGTATGGTTTTCTATGCATATCCATAGTTTATATGGATATGCTTGGCGTTCTATATAGTATTGACAAATTCATATGCATAACATAAGTTTTGACCAATACGAGGAGGGGCCCGCCAACGACCACCTCCCTATAGTAGTTTTTTACCCCACGCACTATTGCGTGCCTGTTTACAGTACTAGTGCCAGCTATCACTAGGTTTATATATCGTGTTTCAGTGATATATGGGTAAATTCTACCATTTATTCTTATGTATATGGCATTTCTATGCCATATTTATACAATCCATTCATATCTTAATGTATATTTATTATATTATACATTATTATGCCTTATAGGTATTATACCTATAAGCCATATCCATACGATTCATTCACTAGTGCCGCCCCTCACTAGGTTTATAATTGTTATATCATTGATATACAATTTATTTCTATATATATGGCATTTATATGCCATATCCATACAATGCATTCACATTTCAATGTATATTTACTTGTTATACATTATTATGCCTTATAGGTATTATACCTATAAGCCATATCCATACGATTCACTTATATAAATATATGTATATTTTTCTATACATAATTTTTTTTTACTTTTGTATGGTTTTCTATGCATATCCATAGTTTATATGGATATGCTTGGCGTTCTATATAGTATTGACAAATTCATATGCATAACATAAGTTTTGACCAATACGAGGAGGGGCCCGCCAACGACCACCTCCCTATAGTAGTTTTTTACCCCCACGCACTATTGCGTGCCTGTTTACAGTACTAGTGCCAGCTATCACTAGGTTTATATATCGTGTTTCAGTGATATATGGGTAAATTCTACCATTTATTCTTATGTATATGGCATTTCTATGCCATATTTATACAATCCATTCATATCTTAATGTATATTTATTATATTATACATTATTATGCCTTATAGGTATTATACCTATAAGCCATATCCATACGATTCATTCACTAGTGCCGCCCCTCACTAGGTTTATAATTGTTATATCATTGATATACAATTTATTTCTATATATATGGCATTTATATGCCATATCCATACAATGCATTCACATTTCAATGTATATTTACTTGTTATACATTATTATGCCTTATAGGTATTATACCTATAAGCCATATCCATACGATTCACTTATATAAATATATGTATATTTTTCTATACATAATTTTTTTTACTTTTGTATGGATTTCTATGCATATCCATAGTTTATATGGATATGCTTGGCGTTCTATATAGTATTGACAAATTCATATGCATAACATAAGTTTTGACCAATACGAGGAGGGGCCCGCCAACGACCACCTCCCTATAGTAGTTTTTTACCCCACGCACTATTGCGTGCCTGTTTACAGTACTAGTGCCAGCTATCACTAGGTTTATATATCGTGTTTCAGTGATATATGGGTAAATTCTACCATTTATTCTTATGTATATGGCATTTCTATGCCATATTTATACAATCCATTCATATCTTAATGTATATTTATTATATTATACATTATTATGCCTTATAGGTATTATACCTATAAGCCATATCCATACGATTCATTCACTAGTGCCGCCCCTCACTAGGTTTATAATTGTTTATATCATTGATATACAATTTATTTCTATATATATGGCATTTATATGCCATATCCATACAATGCATTCACATTTCAATGTATATTTACTTGTTATACATTATTATGCCTTATAGGTATTATACCTATAAGCCATATCCATACGATTCACTTATATAAATATATGTATATTTTTCTATACATAATTTTTTTTACTTTTGTATGGATTTCTATGCATATCCATAGTTTATATGGATATGCTTGGCGTTCTATATAGTATTGACAAATTCATATGCATAACATAAGTTTTGACCAATACGAGGAGGGGCCCGCCAACGACCACCTCCCTATAGTAGTTTTTTACCCCACGCACTATTGCGTGCCTGTTTACAGTACTAGTGCCAGCTATCACTAGGTTTATATATCGTGTTTCAGTGATATATGGGTAAATTCTACCATTTATTCTTATGTATATGGCATTTCTATGCCATATTTATACAATTCCATTCATATCTTAATGTATATTTATTATATTATACATTATTATGCCTTATAGGTATTATACCTATAAGCCATATCCATACGATTCATTCACTAGTGCCGCCCCTCACTAGGTTTATAATTGTTATATCATTGATATACAATTTATTTCTATATATATGGCATTTATATGCCATATCCATACAATGCATTCACATTTCAATGTATATTTACTTGTTATACATTATTATGCCTTATAGGTATTATACCTATAAGCCATATCCATACGATTCACTTATATAAATATATGTATATTTTTCTATACATAATTTTTTTTTACTTTTGTATGGTTTTCTATGCATATCCATAGTTTATATGGATATGCTTGGCGTTCTATATAGTATTGACAAATTCATATGCATAACATAAGTTTTGACCAATACGAGGAGGGGCCCGCCAACGACCACCTCCCTATAGTAGTTTTTTACCCCACGCACTATTGCGTGCCTGTTTACAGTACTAGTGCCAGCTATCACTAGGTTTATATATCGTGTTTCAGTGATATATGGGTAAATTCTACCATTTATTCTTATGTATATGGCATTTCTATGCCATATTTATACAATCCATTCATATCTTAATGTATATTTATTATATTATACATTATTATGCCTTATAGGTATTATACCTATAAGCCATATCCATACGATTCATTCACTAGTGCCGCCCCTCACTAGGTTTATAATTGTTATATCATTGATATACAATTTATTTCTATATATATGGCATTTATATGCCATATCCATACAATGCATTCACATTTCAATGTATATTTACTTGTTATACATTATTATGCCTTATAGGTATTATACCTATAAGCCATATCCATACGATTCACTTATATAAATATATGTATATTTTTCTATACATAATTTTTTTTTACTTTTGTATGGTTTTCTATGCATATCCATAGTTTATATGGATATGCTTGGCGTTCTATATAGTATTGACAAATTCATATGCATAACATAAGTTTTGACCAATACGAGGAGGGGCCCGCCAACGACCACCTCCCTATAGTAGTTTTTTACCCCACGCACTATTGCGTGCCTGTTTACAGTACTAGTGCCAGCTATCACTAGGTTTATATATCGTGTTTCAGTGATATATGGGTAAATTCTACCATTTATTCTTATGTATATGGCATTTCTATGCCATATTTATACAATCCATTCATATCTTAATGTATATTTATTATATTATACATTATTATGCCTTATAGGTATTATACCTATAAGCCATATCCATACGATTCATTCACTAGTGCCGCCCCTCACTAGGTTTATAATTGTTATATCATTGATATACAATTTATTTCTATATATATGGCATTTATATGCCATATCCATACAATGCATTCACATTTCAATGTATATTTACTTGTTATACATTATTATGCCTTATAGGTATTATACCTATAAGCCATATCCATACGATTCACTTATATAAATATATGTATATTTTTCTATACATAATTTTTTTTTACTTTTGTATGGATTTCTATGCATATCCATAGTTTATATGGATATGCTTGGCGTTCTATATAGTATTGACAAATTCATATGCATAACATAAGTTTTGACCAATACGAGGAGGGGCCCGCCAACGACCACCTCCCTATAGTAGTTTTTTACCCCACGCACTATTGCGTGCCTGTTTACAGTACTAGTGCCAGCTATCACTAGGTTTATATATCGTGTTTCAGTGATATATGGGTAAATTCTACCATTTATTCTTATGTATATGGCATTTCTATGCCATATTTATACAATCCATTCATATCTTAATGTATATTTATTATATTATACATTATTATGCCTTATAGGTATTATACCTATAAGCCATATCCATACGATTCATTCACTAGTGCCGCCCCTCACTAGGTTTATAATTGTTATATCATTGATATACAATTTATTTCTATATATATGGCATTTATATGCCATATCCATACAATGCATTCACATTTCAATGTATATTTACTTGTTATACATTATTATGCCTTATAGGTATTATACCTATAAGCCATATCCATACGATTCACTTATATAAATATATGTATATTTTTCTATACATAATTTTTTTTTACTTTTGTATGGATTTCTATGCATATCCATAGTTTATATGGATATGCTTGGCGTTCTATATAGTATTGACAAATTCATATGCATAACATAAGTTTTGACCAATACGAGGAGGGGCCCGCCAACGACCACCTCCCTATAGTAGTTTTTTACCCCACGCACTATTGCGTGCATGTTTACAGTACTAGTGCCAGCTATCATTAGGTTTATATATCGTGTTTCAGTGATATATGGGTAAATTCTACCATTTATTCTTATGTATGTATATGGCATTTCTATGCCATATTTATATAATTCATTCATATCTTAATTTATATTTATTATATTATACATTATTATGCCTTATAGGTATTATACCTATAAGCCATATCCATACGATTCATATACTAGTGCAGCCCCTCACTAGGTTTATATATCTCATTTTAATTATATATTGGTAAATTCTATTATTTATTCTTGTGTATATGGCACTTATATGCCGCCATATCTATAAAAATGCATTTATATTTCAATGTATATTTTCTATATTATACATTATTATGCCTTAAAAAGTTATTATACCTACCATAAGGCGATATCCATACGATTCATTTATATAAAAGATATATGTATAATTTTCTATACATAATTTTTTTTTATGAATATATGGGTTTCCTAAGCATATCCATATAATACATTTAGTTTTATATGGATTAGATTGGTCTTCTTTATTGTATTGCCAAACTCATATTGATAAAATAAGTTTTGAACAATAAGAGGATCAGCCGCCAACCAACCAACCACTGCTACCATTGGAGGAACATATACTTACTTTTTATATGTCCTCTTACTTGAATGGTCCTCTCTTTACTTGAAAATTTCATTACCATAGGAATCTATTTATACATGGAATATGATTTCCACTACTTTTTCGCGTCACTAATAATTAATATGACGATACAGACTTGCTACCATAACATAAGTCTTGAACAATAATAGGAGCAGCCGCCAACCAACCACCAACCAACCAACCACTGCTACCATTGATAGTAATTTTATATGTCCTCTTTAGTTGAATTTCAATACCATAGGAATATTTATACATGGAATATGTTTTGCCACTACTTTTTCGCGTCACTAATAATATGACGATACAGTCTTGCTACCATAACATAAGTTTTGAACAATAAGAGGAGCAGACACACCAACCAACCAACCGCGCTGCTACCATTATATATACTTATATTTATATAAGTCCTCTTTACTTGAATGGCCTCTTTACTTGAATTTCAATACCATAGGAATATTTATTTATACATGGAATATGTTTTGCCACTACTTTTTCGCGTCACTAATAATATGACGATATAGACTTGCTACCATAACATAAGTTTTGAACAATAAGAGGAGCAGACACCAACCAACCAACCGCTGCTACCATTGAATGAACCATATATACAAACTTTTATATATGTCCTCTTTACTTGAATTTTAATACCATAGGAATATTTATACATGGAATATGTTTGCCACTTTATCATCGCGTCACTAATAAGATGACGATACATTTTGTTTGTTCAATATTTACTTATATATTGATGTTTCCAATTTAGGTCTTTTATATTTCTTCTTCCCTACCTTACACACCACAAACAAAGTGGCGTGCGATGCTGCAAGCAAGCATAATGATTATGCCCGCTTGCAACATCTTTATTATCGAATCATCAAGCAAAGGATAAGCTTCAGTGGATCGCAGTATGGCAGCTGCTCAACCACTTACAACACCTTGCCTGTTACAAAAGTCGTTTACAATTGATTCTAGGCTTTGTCATTGTATTAAATAATGCTTTTATATGTAACTAGCGCGGCATCAGGTGATCAAAGATCCTCCCAATTTACTATGTTACAAATTACATTGGCATCACATCCATTGTCGTTTATAAAGTAAATTATAAACTTTAAATGGTTTAGAAGCCATACAATGCAAATTGCCCCTTATTTATCATTGCAGTCCAGCACGGATACGACCTTAGAGGCGTTCAGGCATAATCCAACGGACGTAGCGTCATACCACTGTTCGCTCGAACAAGTATTGTGCCATTGGTCCGTACCTGCGGTTCCTCTCGTACTACGCAGGAATGCTGTCGCAACAACGTTTTGTCATTAGTAGGGTAAAACTAACCTGTCTCACGACGGTCTAAACCCAGCTCACGTTCCCTTGCATGGGTGAACAATCCAACGCTTGGTGAATTTTGCTTCACAATGATAGGAAGAGCCGACATCGAAGGATCAAAAAGCGACGTCGCTATGAACGCTTGGCCGCCACAAGCCAGTTATCCCTATGGTAACTTTTCTGACACCTCTTGTTAAAAACTCTTTAAACCAAAAGGATCGATAGGCCGAGCTTTTGCTGTCCCTGTGTGTACTGAACACCGAGATCAAGTCAGCATTTGCCCTTTTGCTCTATGTGTGGTTTCTGTCCGCACTGAGCTGGCCTTGGGACACCTCCGTTATTATTTGAGAGATGTACCGCCCCAGTCAAACTCCCTACCTGGCAATGTCCTTGAATTGGATCATACCTGAGTAATTGGAGTTATACCAAATTTTCAAATCAAAAATACATAAATGCACCGTTTTATTAAAGAATTTGTTTGCGATTATATAACAAACTCGTGATACTTTGATCAAGAAGCTTGCATCAAAACCCAATACCATAAGATATAATAAATATATCCGTATAATGGCTAGGAAATGATACACGTTCCATTTAATCAAGTAAGTAAGGAAACAATAAGAGTAGTGGTATTTCATTGGCGATACCAAACCGAAGTCTAATATCTCCCACTTATTCTACACCTCTTATGTCTCCTTACACTGCCAGATTAGAGTCAAGCTCAAAAGGGTCTTCTTTCCCCGCTAATTATTCCAAGCCCGTTCCCTTGGCTGTGGTTTCGCTAGATAGTAGATAGGGACAGTAGGAATCTCGTTAATCCATTCATGCGCGTCACTAATTAGATGACGAGGCATTTGGCTACCTTAAGAGAGTCATAGTTACTCCCGCCGTTGACCCGCGCTTACTTGAATTTCTTCACTTTGACATTCAGAGCACTGGGCAGAAATCACATTGTGTCAACACCCGCTAGGGCCATCACAATGCTTTGTTTTAATTAGACAGTCGGATTCCCCAAGTCCGTGCCAGTTCTGAATTGATTGTTAATTGATAATCGTTATAATTAATAAGAACTAATTGGTTTAACCCAATTAGTATTCTTAAAAATTTTAGCAAGAAAGTTCCACAATTGGCTACGTAACTAAACTATCCGGGGAACAAGTGACCAACATAAATGCCAGACACTCTATTTACCCAGAACGAGCACATAAACCATGTTATTGTTTCCCAATCAAGCCCGACTATCTCAATCTTCAGAGCCAATCCTTATCCCGAAGTTACGGATCTAATTTGCCGACTTCCCTTACCTACATTATTCTATCGACTAGAGACTCTTCACCTTGGAGACCAGCTGCGGATATTGGTACGGCCTGTTGAGAAGTTTGCGTGTCCCCACCATAAATTTTCAAGGTCCGAGGAGAAAATATCGACACAACAGTATATGTCATGCTCTTCTAGCCCATCTACCATATCTCTCTGCGAAAGACTTCCATGGTAGTACGGCTATAAAACAGAAAAGAAAACTCTTCCGATATCTCTCGACGGCTTCTTTATGGTCGTTCCTGTTGCCAGGATGAGCACGAGGCCCATATTTAATAACAAACGGATACTCAACAGGTTACGGAATTGGAACCGTATTCCCTTTCGTTCAAAATTATTCAAGTATATTAATTAGCTTGATTTATATAATATAATTATATTTGTATGGCATTTGTGTTTTACTTGAAAATTTTCGGCTTTCGCCTTGAACTTAGGACCGACTAACTCGTGATCAACCACTGTTCACACGAAACCCTTCTCCACTTCAGTCCTCCAAGGTCTCATTCGATTATTTGCTACTACCACCAAGATCTGTACCAATGGCAGCTCCATGCAGGCTTACGCCAAACACTTCTACGCATACCATTGTACCTTCCTACTCACTAAAGTTTCAAAATTTATATCACAAGTAATATAAATCATCTACTTTAGCGGTAATGTATAGGTATACAACTTAAGCGCCATCCATTTTAAGGGCTAGTTGCTTCGGCAGGTGAGTTGTTACACACTCCTTAGCGGATTTCGACTTCCATGATCACCGTCCTGCTGTTTTAAGCAACCAACGCCTTTCATGGTATCTGCATGAGTTGTTAATTTGGGCACCGTAACATTACGTTTGGTTCATCCCACAGCGCCAGTTCTGCTTACCAAAAGTGGCCCACTGGGCACATTATATCATAACCTTGAACTTCATATCAAGAAAGTTAAGGTTCTTACCCATTTAAAGTTTGAGAATAGGTTAAGATCGTTTCGACCCTAAGGCCTCTAATCATTCGCTTTACCAGATAAGATTATTTTATATAACATTAAAATGCACCAGCTATCCTGAGGGAAACTTCGGAAGGAACCAGCTACTAGATGGTTCGATTGGTCTTTCGCCCCTATACTCAATTCTGACAATCGATTTGCACGTCAGAACTGTTTCGGTCTTCCATCAGGGTTTCCCCTGACTTCAACCTGATCAAGTATAGTTCACCATCTTTCGGGTCACAGCATATATGCTCAAGGTACGTTCCAGTTAGAGGCATAAATAATATAAATATCATTATACATAACTATATAGAACGCCCCGGGATTGTGTTAATTAGCTATAAATAGTTAAAAAACTAATCCCATTATTAGTCAAGTTAATTACGCTATTAGGTTTATATCCCAATAACTTGCACATATGTTAGACTCCTTGGTCCGTGTTTCAAGACGGGTCCCGAAGGTATCCTGAATCTTTCGCATTG
>NW_023665485.1:25000-45000 GCF_014743375.2 Drosophila subpulchrella | reverse complement strand
GGGTATTTTCAATTGTCTTTGCCAACCATTTATATGGTATTCTCTATTATAATAAGAGAATACTAGTGTATATCCATTATATGGATATATCATCTTCATATTATTTGCTACACCACCCTATAGTAGTTTTTGAACCCATCATCTGCAATTCGGGTATTTTCAATTGTCTTTGCCAACCAACTATACGGTATTCTCTCTTATAATAAGAGAATACAAGTATATTTTCATTATATGGATATAATGCCATTTATTTTTCAATATCCATATAATTCATTTAGTTTTGTATGTACAAAACAAGTTTTCTTTATAGTATTGACAAAATCATATGTTTACGCATAACATAAGTTTTGACCAATACGAGGAGGGGCCCGCCAACGACCACCTCCCTATAGTAGTTTTTTACCCCACGCACTACTGCGTGCCTGTTTACAGTACTAGTGCCAGCTATCACTAGGTTTATATATCATGTTTCAGTGATATATGGGTAAATTCTACCATTTATTCTTATGTATATGGCATTTCTATGCCATATTTATACAATCCATTCATATCTTAATGTATATTTATTATATTATACATTATTATGCCTTATAGGTATTATACCTATAAGCCATATCCATACGATTCATTCACTAGTGCCGCCCCTCACTAGGTTTATAATTGTTATATCATTGATATACAATTTATTTCTATATATATGGCATTTATATGCCATATCCATACAATGCATTCACATTTCAATGTATATTTACTTGTTATACATTATTATGCCTTATAGGTATTATACCTATAAGCCATATCCATACGATTCACTTATATAAATATATGTATATTTTTCTATACATAATTTTTTTTTACTTTTGTATGGATTTCTATGCATATCCATAGTTTATATGGATATGCTTGGCGTTCTATATAGTATTGACAAATTCATATGCATAACATAAGTTTTGACCAATACGAGGAGGGGCCCGCCAACGACCACCTCCCTATAGTAGTTTTTTACCCCACGCACTATTGCGTGCCTGTTTACAGTACTAGTGCCAGCTATCACTAGGTTTATATATCGTGTTTCAGTGATATATGGGTAAATTCTACCATTTATTCTTATGTATATGGCATTTCTATGCCATATTTATACAATCCATTCATATCTTAATGTATATTTATTATATTATACATTATTATGCCTTATAGGTATTATACCTATAAGCCATATCCATACGATTCATTCACTAGTGCCGCCCCTCACTAGGTTTATAATTGTTATATCATTGATATACAATTTATTTCTATATATATGGCATTTATATGCCATATCCATACAATGCATTCACATTTCAATGTATATTTACTTGTTATACATTATTATGCCTTATAGGTATTATACCTATAAGCCATATCCATACGATTCACTTATATAAATATATGTATATTTTTCTATACATAATTTTTTTTTACTTTTGTATGGATTTCTATGCATATCCATAGTTTATATGGATATGCTTGGCGTTCTATATAGTATTGACAAATTCATATGCATAACATAAGTTTTGACCAATACGAGGAGGGGCCCGCCAACGACCACCTCCCTATAGTAGTTTTTTACCCCACGCACTATTGCGTGCCTGTTTACAGTACTAGTGCCAGCTATCACTAGGTTTATATATCGTGTTTCAGTGATATATGGGTAAATTCTACCATTTATTCTTATGTATATGGCATTTCTATGCCATATTTATACAATCCATTCATATCTTAATGTATATTTATTATATTATACATTATTATGCCTTATAGGTATTATACCTATAAGCCATATCCATACGATTCATTCACTAGTGCCGCCCCTCACTAGGTTTATAATTGTTATATCATTGATATAACAATTTATTTCTATATATATGGCATTTATATGCCATATCCATACAATGCATTCACATTTCAATGTATATTTACTTGTTATACATTATTATGCCTTATAGGTATTATACCTATAAGCCATATCCATACGATTCACTTATATAAATATATGTATATTTTTCTATACATAATTTTTTTTTTACTTTTGTATGGTTTTCTATGCATATCCATAGTTTATATGGATATGCTTGGCGTTCTATATAGTATTGACAAATTCATATGCATAACATAAGTTTTGACCAATACGAGGAGGGGCCCGCCAACGACCACCTCCCTATAGTAGTTTTTTACCCCACGCACTATTGCGTGCCTGTTTACAGTACTAGTGCCAGCTATCACTAGGTTTATATATCGTGTTTCAGTGATATATGGGTAAATTCTACCATTTATTCTTATGTATATGGCATTTCTATGCCATATTTATACAATCCATTCATATCTTAATGTATATTTATTATATTATACATTATTATGCCTTATAGGTATTATACCTATAAGCCATATCCATACGATTCATTCACTAGTGCCGCCCCTCACTAGGTTTATAATTGTTATATCATTGATATACAATTTATTTCTATATATATGGCATTTATATGCCATATCCATACAATGCATTCACATTTCAATGTATATTTACTTGTTATACATTATTATGCCTTATAGGTATTATACCTATAAGCCATATCCATACGATTCACTTATATAAATATATGTATATTTTTCTATACATAATTTTTTTTTACTTTTGTATGGTTTTCTATGCATATCCATAGTTTATATGGATATGCTTGGCGTTCTATATAGTATTGACAAATTCATATGCATAACATAAGTTTTGACCAATACGAGGAGGGGCCCGCCAACGACCACCTCCCTATAGTAGTTTTTTACCCCACGCACTATTGCGTGCCTGTTTACAGTACTAGTGCCAGCTATCACTAGGTTTATATATCGTGTTTCAGTGATATATGGGTAAATTCTACCATTTATTCTTATGTATATGGCATTTCTATGCCATATTTATACAATCCATTCATATCTTAATGTATATTTATTATATTATACATTATTATGCCTTATAGGTATTATACCTATAAGCCATATCCATACGATTCATTCACTAGTGCCGCCCCTCACTAGGTTTATAATTGTTATATCATTGATATACAATTTATTTCTATATATATGGCATTTATATGCCATATCCATACAATGCATTCACATTTCAATGTATATTTACTTGTTATACATTATTATGCCTTATAGGTATTATACCTATAAGCCATATCCATACGATTCACTTATATAAATATATGTATATTTTTCTATACATAATTTTTTTTTTACTTTTGTATGGATTTCTATGCATATCCATAGTTTATATGGATATGCTTGGCGTTCTATATAGTATTGACAAATTCATATGCATAACATAAGTTTTGACCAATACGAGGAGGGGCCCGCCAACGACCACCTCCCTATAGTAGTTTTTTACCCCACGCACTATTGCGTGCCTGTTTACAGTACTAGTGCCAGCTATCACTAGGTTTATATATCGTGTTTCAGTGATATATGGGTAAATTCTACCATTTATTCTTATGTATATGGCATTTCTATGCCATATTTATACAATCCATTCATATCTTAATGTATATTTATTATATTATACATTATTATGCCTTATAGGTATTATACCTATAAGCCATATCCATACGATTCATTCACTAGTGCCGCCCCTCACTAGGTTTATAATTGTTATATCATTGATATACAATTTATTTCTATATATATGGCATTTATATGCCATATCCATACAATGCATTCACATTTCAATGTATATTTACTTGTTATACATTATTATGCCTTATAGGTATTATACCTATAAGCCATATCCATACGATTCACTTATATAAATATATGTATATTTTTCTATACATAATTTTTTTTTACTTTTGTATGGATTTCTATGCATATCCATAGTTTATATGGATATGCTTGGCGTTCTATATAGTATTGACAAATTCATATGCATAACATAAGTTTTGACCAATACGAGGAGGGGCCCGCCAACGACCACCTCCCTATAGTAGTTTTTTACCCCACGCACTATTGCGTGCATGTTTACAGTACTAGTGCCAGCTATCATTAGGTTTATATATCGTGTTTCAGTGATATATGGGTAAATTCTACCATTTATTCTTATGTATGTATATGGCATTTCTATGCCATATTTATATAATTCATTCATATCTTAATTTATATTTATTATATTATACATTATTATGCCTTATAGGTATTATACCTATAAGCCATATCCATACGATTCATATACTAGTGCAGCCCCTCACTAGGTTTATATATCTCATTTTAATTATATATTGGTAAATTCTATTATTTATTCTTGTGTATATGGCACTTATATGCCGCCATATCTATAAAAATGCATTTATATTTCAATGTATATTTTCTATATTATACATTATTATGCCTTAAAAAGTTATTATACCTACCATAAGGCGATATCCATACGATTCATTTATATAAAAGATATATGTATAATTTTCTATACATAATTTTTTTTTATGAATATATGGGTTTCCTAAGCATATCCATATAATACATTTAGTTTTATATGGATTAGATTGGTCTTCTTTATTGTATTGCCAAACTCATATTGATAAAATAAGTTTTGAACAATAAGAGGATCAGCCGCCAACCAACCAACCACTGCTACCATTGGAGGAACATATACTTACTTTTTATATGTCCTCTTACTTGAATGGTCCTCTCTTTACTTGAAAATTTCATTACCATAGGAATCTATTTATACATGGAATATGATTTCCACTACTTTTTCGCGTCACTAATAATTAATATGACGATACAGACTTGCTACCATAACATAAGTCTTGAACAATAATAGGAGCAGCCGCCAACCAACCACCAACCAACCAACCACTGCTACCATTGATAGTAATTTTATATGTCCTCTTTAGTTGAATTTCAATACCATAGGAATATTTATACATGGAATATGTTTTGCCACTACTTTTTCGCGTCACTAATAATATGACGATACAGTCTTGCTACCATAACATAAGTTTTGAACAATAAGAGGAGCAGACACACCAACCAACCAACCGCGCTGCTACCATTATATATACTTATATTTATATAAGTCCTCTTTACTTGAATGGCCTCTTTACTTGAATTTCAATACCATAGGAATATTTATTTATACATGGAATATGTTTTGCCACTACTTTTTCGCGTCACTAATAATATGACGATATAGACTTGCTACCATAACATAAGTTTTGAACAATAAGAGGAGCAGACACCAACCAACCAACCGCTGCTACCATTGAATGAACCATATATACAAACTTTTATATATGTCCTCTTTACTTGAATTTTAATACCATAGGAATATTTATACATGGAATATGTTTGCCACTTTATCATCGCGTCACTAATAAGATGACGATACATTTTGTTTGTTCAATATTTACTTATATATTGATGTTTCCAATTTAGGTCTTTTATATTTCTTCTTCCCTACCTTACACACCACAAACAAAGTGGCGTGCGATGCTGCAAGCAAGCATAATGATTATGCCCGCTTGCAACATCTTTATTATCGAATCATCAAGCAAAGGATAAGCTTCAGTGGATCGCAGTATGGCAGCTGCTCAACCACTTACAACACCTTGCCTGTTACAAAAGTCGTTTACAATTGATTCTAGGCTTTGTCATTGTATTAAATAATGCTTTTATATGTAACTAGCGCGGCATCAGGTGATCAAAGATCCTCCCAATTTACTATGTTACAAATTACATTGGCATCACATCCATTGTCGTTTATAAAGTAAATTATAAACTTTAAATGGTTTAGAAGCCATACAATGCAAATTGCCCCTTATTTATCATTGCAGTCCAGCACGGATACGACCTTAGAGGCGTTCAGGCATAATCCAACGGACGTAGCGTCATACCACTGTTCGCTCGAACAAGTATTGTGCCATTGGTCCGTACCTGCGGTTCCTCTCGTACTACGCAGGAATGCTGTCGCAACAACGTTTTGTCATTAGTAGGGTAAAACTAACCTGTCTCACGACGGTCTAAACCCAGCTCACGTTCCCTTGCATGGGTGAACAATCCAACGCTTGGTGAATTTTGCTTCACAATGATAGGAAGAGCCGACATCGAAGGATCAAAAAGCGACGTCGCTATGAACGCTTGGCCGCCACAAGCCAGTTATCCCTATGGTAACTTTTCTGACACCTCTTGTTAAAAACTCTTTAAACCAAAAGGATCGATAGGCCGAGCTTTTGCTGTCCCTGTGTGTACTGAACACCGAGATCAAGTCAGCATTTGCCCTTTTGCTCTATGTGTGGTTTCTGTCCGCACTGAGCTGGCCTTGGGACACCTCCGTTATTATTTGAGAGATGTACCGCCCCAGTCAAACTCCCTACCTGGCAATGTCCTTGAATTGGATCATACCTGAGTAATTGGAGTTATACCAAATTTTCAAATCAAAAATACATAAATGCACCGTTTTATTAAAGAATTTGTTTGCGATTATATAACAAACTCGTGATACTTTGATCAAGAAGCTTGCATCAAAACCCAATACCATAAGATATAATAAATATATCCGTATAATGGCTAGGAAATGATACACGTTCCATTTAATCAAGTAAGTAAGGAAACAATAAGAGTAGTGGTATTTCATTGGCGATACCAAACCGAAGTCTAATATCTCCCACTTATTCTACACCTCTTATGTCTCCTTACACTGCCAGATTAGAGTCAAGCTCAAAAGGGTCTTCTTTCCCCGCTAATTATTCCAAGCCCGTTCCCTTGGCTGTGGTTTCGCTAGATAGTAGATAGGGACAGTAGGAATCTCGTTAATCCATTCATGCGCGTCACTAATTAGATGACGAGGCATTTGGCTACCTTAAGAGAGTCATAGTTACTCCCGCCGTTGACCCGCGCTTACTTGAATTTCTTCACTTTGACATTCAGAGCACTGGGCAGAAATCACATTGTGTCAACACCCGCTAGGGCCATCACAATGCTTTGTTTTAATTAGACAGTCGGATTCCCCAAGTCCGTGCCAGTTCTGAATTGATTGTTAATTGATAATCGTTATAATTAATAAGAACTAATTGGTTTAACCCAATTAGTATTCTTAAAAATTTTAGCAAGAAAGTTCCACAATTGGCTACGTAACTAAACTATCCGGGGAACAAGTGACCAACATAAATGCCAGACACTCTATTTACCCAGAACGAGCACATAAACCATGTTATTGTTTCCCAATCAAGCCCGACTATCTCAATCTTCAGAGCCAATCCTTATCCCGAAGTTACGGATCTAATTTGCCGACTTCCCTTACCTACATTATTCTATCGACTAGAGACTCTTCACCTTGGAGACCAGCTGCGGATATTGGTACGGCCTGTTGAGAAGTTTGCGTGTCCCCACCATAAATTTTCAAGGTCCGAGGAGAAAATATCGACACAACAGTATATGTCATGCTCTTCTAGCCCATCTACCATATCTCTCTGCGAAAGACTTCCATGGTAGTACGGCTATAAAACAGAAAAGAAAACTCTTCCGATATCTCTCGACGGCTTCTTTATGGTCGTTCCTGTTGCCAGGATGAGCACGAGGCCCATATTTAATAACAAACGGATACTCAACAGGTTACGGAATTGGAACCGTATTCCCTTTCGTTCAAAATTATTCAAGTATATTAATTAGCTTGATTTATATAATATAATTATATTTGTATGGCATTTGTGTTTTACTTGAAAATTTTCGGCTTTCGCCTTGAACTTAGGACCGACTAACTCGTGATCAACCACTGTTCACACGAAACCCTTCTCCACTTCAGTCCTCCAAGGTCTCATTCGATTATTTGCTACTACCACCAAGATCTGTACCAATGGCAGCTCCATGCAGGCTTACGCCAAACACTTCTACGCATACCATTGTACCTTCCTACTCACTAAAGTTTCAAAATTTATATCACAAGTAATATAAATCATCTACTTTAGCGGTAATGTATAGGTATACAACTTAAGCGCCATCCATTTTAAGGGCTAGTTGCTTCGGCAGGTGAGTTGTTACACACTCCTTAGCGGATTTCGACTTCCATGATCACCGTCCTGCTGTTTTAAGCAACCAACGCCTTTCATGGTATCTGCATGAGTTGTTAATTTGGGCACCGTAACATTACGTTTGGTTCATCCCACAGCGCCAGTTCTGCTTACCAAAAGTGGCCCACTGGGCACATTATATCATAACCTTGAACTTCATATCAAGAAAGTTAAGGTTCTTACCCATTTAAAGTTTGAGAATAGGTTAAGATCGTTTCGACCCTAAGGCCTCTAATCATTCGCTTTACCAGATAAGATTATTTTATATAACATTAAAATGCACCAGCTATCCTGAGGGAAACTTCGGAAGGAACCAGCTACTAGATGGTTCGATTGGTCTTTCGCCCCTATACTCAATTCTGACAATCGATTTGCACGTCAGAACTGTTTCGGTCTTCCATCAGGGTTTCCCCTGACTTCAACCTGATCAAGTATAGTTCACCATCTTTCGGGTCACAGCATATATGCTCAAGGTACGTTCCAGTTAGAGGCATAAATAATATAAATATCATTATACATAACTATATAGAACGCCCCGGGATTGTGTTAATTAGCTATAAATAGTTAAAAAACTAATCCCATTATTAGTCAAGTTAATTACGCTATTAGGTTTATATCCCAATAACTTGCACATATGTTAGACTCCTTGGTCCGTGTTTCAAGACGGGTCCCGAAGGTATCCTGAATCTTTCGCATTGTTAATCATACAAGTGCATATAATAAACACAAAAATCAATGATAATTATGCCATTATATAATTCCGAAAAATTAACGCACTGTATTCATATAAATCTATCAGCACTTTATCAAATTAATAACATTTATTCTGTGTTAAAATGCAAGCAAATTAATTTGAATAAACTATAAGTTATATTTTATGATAAATTTTGTATGCTAATAGATTACAATGTCCTTATATGGAAAAAATGCACACTATTATCATAATATTGTTTAAATATTACAATTTTAATGATGAATTTTCCATAACGGATATTCAGGTTCATCGGGCTTAACCTCTAAGCAGTTTCACGTACTGTTTAACTCTCTATTCAGAGTTCTTTTCAACTTTCCCTCACGGTACTTGTTTACTATCGGTCTCATGGTTATATTTAGTTTTAGATGGAGTTTACCACCCACTTAGTGCTGCACTATCAAGCAACACGACTCTTTGGAAACATCATCTAGTAATCATTAACGTTATACGGGCCTGGCACCCTCTATGGGTAAATGGCCTCATTTAAGAAGGACTTAAATCGTTAATTTCTCATACTAGAATATTGACGCTCCATACACTGCATCTCACATTTGCCATATAGACAAAGTGACTTAGTGCTGAACTGATTTCTTTTCGCTCGCCGCTACTAAGAAAATCCTGGTTAGTTTCTTTTCCTCCCCTAATTAATATGCTTAAATTCAGGGGGTAGTCCCATATGAGTTGAGGTTGTGTATAACTTTTTTTGCAATTAATTCTTTATATATAATGATAAAACATTTTATTAAATTCGTTATATATTTTATATATTTGTATGGCATTTGTTTGTTATAATTGAATACAATTTATTTCTATATATATATTTATATGCCATATCCATACAATGCATTCACATTTCAATGTATATTTACTTGTTATACATTATTATGCCTTATAGGTATTATACCTATAAGCCATATCCATACGATTCACTTATATAAATATATGTATATTTTTTTTCATACATTTTTTTTTACTTTTGTATGGTTTTCTATGCATATCCATAGTTTATATGGATATGCTTGGCGTTCTATATAGTATTGACAAATTCATATGCATAACATAAGTTTTGACCAATACGAGGAGGGGCCCGCCAACGACCACCTCCCTATAGTAGTTTTTTACCCCACGCACTATTGCGTGCCTGTTTACAGTACTAGTGCCAGCTATCACTAGGTTTATATATCGTGTTTCAGTGATATATGGGTAAATTCTACCATTTATTCTTATGTATATGGCATTTCTATGCCATATTTATACAATCCATTCATATCTTAATGTATATTTATTATATTATACATTATTATGCCTTATAGGTATTATACCTATAAGCCATATCCATACGATTCATTCACTAGTGCCGCCCCTCACTAGTTTATAATTGTTATATCATTGATATACAATTTATTTCTATATATATGGCATTTATATGCCATATCCATACAATGCATTCACATTTCAATGTATATTTACTTGTTATACATTATTATGCCTTATAGGTATTATACCTATAAGCCATATCCATACGATTCACTTATATAAATATATGTATATTTTTCTATACATAATTTTTTTTTACTTTTGTATGGTTTTCTATGCATATCCATAGTTTATATGGATATGCTTGGCGTTCTATATAGTATTGACAAATTCATATGCATAACATAAGTTTTGACCAATACGAGGAGGGGCCCGCCAACGACCACCTCCCTATAGTAGTTTTTTACCCCACGCACTATTGCGTGCCTGTTTACAGTACTAGTGCCAGCTATCACTAGGTTTATATATCGTGTTTCAGTGATATATGGGTAAATTCTACCATTTATTCTTATGTATATGGCATTTCTATGCCATATTTATACAATCCATTCATATCTTAATGTATATTTATTATATTATACATTATTATGCCTTATAGGTATTATACCTATAAGCCATATCCATACGATTCATTCACTAGTGCCGCCCCTCACTAGGTTTATAATTGTTATATCATTGATATACAATTTATTTCTATATATATGGCATTTATATGCCATATCCATACAATGCATTCACATTTCAATGTATATTTACTTGTTATACATTATTATGCCTTATAGGTATTATACCTATAAGCCATATCCATACGATTCACTTATATAAATATATGTATATTTTTCTATACATAATTTTTTTTTACTTTTGTATGGATTTCTATGCATATCCATAGTTTATATGGATATGCTTGGCGTTCTATATAGTATTGACAAATTCATATGCATAACATAAGTTTTGACCAATACGAGGAGGGGCCCGCCAACGACCACCTCCCTATAGTAGTTTTTTACCCCACGCACTATTGCGTGCCTGTTTACAGTACTAGTGCCAGCTATCACTAGGTTTATATATCGTGTTTCAGTGATATATGGGTAAATTCTACCATTTATTCTTATGTATATGGCATTTCTATGCCATATTTATACAATCCATTCATATCTTAATGTATATTTATTATATTATACATTATTATGCCTTATAGGTATTATACCTATAAGCCATATCCATACGATTCATTCACTAGTGCCGCCCCTCACTAGGTTTATAATTGTTATATCATTGATATACAATTTATTTCTATATATATGGCATTTATATGCCATATCCATACAATGCATTCACATTTCAATGTATATTTACTTGTTATACATTATTATGCCTTATAGGTATTATACCTATAAGCCATATCCATACGATTCACTTATATAAATATATGTATATTTTTCTATACATAATTTTTTTTTACTTTTGTATGGATTTCTATGCATATCCATAGTTTATATGGATATGCTTGGCGTTCTATATAGTATTGACAAATTCATATGCATAACATAAGTTTTGACCAATACGAGGAGGGGCCCGCCAACGACCACCTCCCTATAGTAGTTTTTTACCCCACGCACTATTGCGTGCCTGTTTACAGTACTAGTGCCAGCTATCACTAGGTTTATATATCGTGTTTCAGTGATATATGGGTAAATTCTACCATTTATTCTTATGTATGTATATGGCATTTCTATGCCATATTTATACAATCCATTCATATCTTAATGTATATTTATTATATTATACATTATTATGCCTTATAGGTATTATACCTATAAGCCATATCCATACGATTCATTCACTAGTGCCGCCCCTCACTAGGTTTATAATTGTTATATCATTGATATACAATTTATTTCTATATATATGGCATTTATATGCCATATCCATACAATGCATTCACATTTCAATGTATATTTACTTGTTATACATTATTATGCCTTATAGGTATTATACCTATAAGCCATATCCATACGATTCACTTATATAAATATATGTATATTTTTCTATACATAATTTTTTTTTACTTTTGTATGGTTTTCTATGCATATCCATAGTTTATATGGATATGCTTGGCGTTCTATATAGTATTGACAAATTCATATGCATAACATAAGTTTTGACCAATACGAGGAGGGGCCCGCCAACGACCACCTCCCTATAGTAGTTTTTTACCCCACGCACTATTGCGTGCCTGTTTACAGTACTAGTGCCAGCTATCACTAGGTTTATATATCGTGTTTCAGTGATATATGGGTAAATTCTACCATTTATTCTTATGTATATGGCATTTCTATGCCATATTTATACAATCCATTCATATCTTAATGTATATTTATTATATTATACATTATTATGCCTTATAGGTATTATACCTATAAGCCATATCCATACGATTCATTCACTAGTGCCGCCCCTCACTAGGTTTATAATTGTTATATCATTGATATACAATTTATTTCTATATATATGGCATTTATATGCCATATCCATACAATGCATTCACATTTCAATGTATATTTACTTGTTATACATTATTATGCCTTATAGGTATTATACCTATAAGCCATATCCATACGATTCACTTATATAAATATATGTATATTTTTCTATACATAATTTTTTTTTACTTTTGTATGGATTTCTATGCATATCCATAGTTTATATGGATATGCTTGGCGTTCTATATAGTATTGACAAATTCATATGCATAACATAAGTTTTGACCAATACGAGGAGGGGCCCGCCAACGACCACCTCCCTATAGTAGTTTTTTACCCCACGCACTATTGCGTGCCTGTTTACAGTACTAGTGCCAGCTATCACTAGGTTTATATATCGTGTTTCAGTGATATATGGGTAAATTCTACCATTTATTCTTATGTATATGGCATTTCTATGCCATATTTATACAATCCATTCATATCTTAATGTATATTTATTATATTATACATTATTATGCCTTATAGGTATTATACCTATAAGCCATATCCATACGATTCATTCACTAGTGCCGCCCCTCACTAGGTTTATAATTGTTATATCATTGATATACAATTTATTTCTATATATATGGCATTTATATGCCATATCCATACAATGCATTCACATTTCAATGTATATTTACTTGTTATACATTATTATGCCTTATAGGTATTATACCTATAAGCCATATCCATACGATTCACTTATATAAATATATGTATATTTTTCTATACATAATTTTTTTTTACTTTTGTATGGATTTCTATGCATATCCATAGTTTATATGGATATGCTTGGCGTTCTATATAGTATTGACAAATTCATATGCATAACATAAGTTTTGACCAATACGAGGAGGGGCCCGCCAACGACCACCTCCCTATAGTAGTTTTTTACCCCACGCACTATTGCGTGCATGTTTACAGTACTAGTGCCAGCTATCATTAGGTTTATATATCGTGTTTCAGTGATATATGGGTAAATTCTACCATTTATTCTTATGTATGTATATGGCATTTCTATGCCATATTTATATAATTCATTCATATCTTAATTTATATTTATTATATTATACATTATTATGCCTTATAGGTATTATACCTATAAGCCATATCCATACGATTCATATACTAGTGCAGCCCCTCACTAGGTTTATATATCTCATTTTAATTATATATTGGTAAATTCTATTATTTATTCTTGTGTATATGGCACTTATATGCCGCCATATCTATAAAAATGCATTTATATTTCAATGTATATTTTCTATATTATACATTATTATGCCTTAAAAAGTTATTATACCTACCATAAGGCGATATCCATACGATTCATTTATATAAAAGATATATGTATAATTTTCTATACATAATTTTTTTTTATGAATATATGGGTTTCCTAAGCATATCCATATAATACATTTAGTTTTATATGGATTAGATTGGTCTTCTTTATTGTATTGCCAAACTCATATTGATAAAATAAGTTTTGAACAATAAGAGGATCAGCCGCCAACCAACCAACCACTGCTACCATTGGAGGAACATATACTTACTTTTTATATGTCCTCTTACTTGAATGGTCCTCTCTTTACTTGAAAATTTCATTACCATAGGAATCTATTTATACATGGAATATGATTTCCACTACTTTTTCGCGTCACTAATAATTAATATGACGATACAGACTTGCTACCATAACATAAGTCTTGAACAATAATAGGAGCAGCCGCCAACCAACCACCAACCAACCAACCACTGCTACCATTGATAGTAATTTTATATGTCCTCTTTAGTTGAATTTCAATACCATAGGAATATTTATACATGGAATATGTTTTGCCACTACTTTTTCGCGTCACTAATAATATGACGATACAGTCTTGCTACCATAACATAAGTTTTGAACAATAAGAGGAGCAGACACACCAACCAACCAACCGCGCTGCTACCATTATATATACTTATATTTATATAAGTCCTCTTTACTTGAATGGCCTCTTTACTTGAATTTCAATACCATAGGAATATTTATTTATACATGGAATATGTTTTGCCACTACTTTTTCGCGTCACTAATAATATGACGATATAGACTTGCTACCATAACATAAGTTTTGAACAATAAGAGGAGCAGACACCAACCAACCAACCGCTGCTACCATTGAATGAACCATATATACAAACTTTTATATATGTCCTCTTTACTTGAATTTTAATACCATAGGAATATTTATACATGGAATATGTTTGCCACTTTATCATCGCGTCACTAATAAGATGACGATACATTTTGTTTGTTCAATATTTACTTATATATTGATGTTTCCAATTTAGGTCTTTTATATTTCTTCTTCCCTACCTTACACACCACAAACAAAGTGGCGTGCGATGCTGCAAGCAAGCATAATGATTATGCCCGCTTGCAACATCTTTATTATCGAATCATCAAGCAAAGGATAAGCTTCAGTGGATCGCAGTATGGCAGCTGCTCAACCACTTACAACACCTTGCCTGTTACAAAAGTCGTTTACAATTGATTCTAGGCTTTGTCATTGTATTAAATAATGCTTTTATATGTAACTAGCGCGGCATCAGGTGATCAAAGATCCTCCCAATTTACTATGTTACAAATTACATTGGCATCACATCCATTGTCGTTTATAAAGTAAATTATAAACTTTAAATGGTTTAGAAGCCATACAATGCAAATTGCCCCTTATTTATCATTGCAGTCCAGCACGGATACGACCTTAGAGGCGTTCAGGCATAATCCAACGGACGTAGCGTCATACCACTGTTCGCTCGAACAAGTATTGTGCCATTGGTCCGTACCTGCGGTTCCTCTCGTACTACGCAGGAATGCTGTCGCAACAACGTTTTGTCATTAGTAGGGTAAAACTAACCTGTCTCACGACGGTCTAAACCCAGCTCACGTTCCCTTGCATGGGTGAACAATCCAACGCTTGGTGAATTTTGCTTCACAATGATAGGAAGAGCCGACATCGAAGGATCAAAAAGCGACGTCGCTATGAACGCTTGGCCGCCACAAGCCAGTTATCCCTATGGTAACTTTTCTGACACCTCTTGTTAAAACTCTTTAAACCAAAAGGATCGATAGGCCGAGCTTTTGCTGTCCCTGTGTGTACTGAACACCGAGATCAAGTCAGCATTTGCCCTTTTGCTCTATGTGTGGTTTCTGTCCGCACTGAGCTGGCCTTGGGACACCTCCGTTATTATTTGAGAGATGTACCGCCCCAGTCAAACTCCCTACCTGGCAATGTCCTTGAATTGGATCATACCTGAGTAATTGGAGTTATACCAAATTTTCAAATCAAAAATACATAAATGCACCGTTTTATTAAAGAATTTGTTTGCGATTATATAACAAACTCGTGATACTTTGATCAAGAAGCTTGCATCAAAACCCAATACCATAAGATATAATAAATATATCCGTATAATGGCTAGGAAATGATACACGTTCCATTTAATCAAGTAAGTAAGGAAACAATAAGAGTAGTGGTATTTCATTGGCGATACCAAACCGAAGTCTAATATCTCCCACTTATTCTACACCTCTTATGTCTCCTTACACTGCCAGATTAGAGTCAAGCTCAAAAGGGTCTTCTTTCCCCGCTAATTATTCCAAGCCCGTTCCCTTGGCTGTGGTTTCGCTAGATAGTAGATAGGGACAGTAGGAATCTCGTTAATCCATTCATGCGCGTCACTAATTAGATGACGAGGCATTTGGCTACCTTAAGAGAGTCATAGTTACTCCCGCCGTTGACCCGCGCTTACTTGAATTTCTTCACTTTGACATTCAGAGCACTGGGCAGAAATCACATTGTGTCAACACCCGCTAGGGCCATCACAATGCTTTGTTTTAATTAGACAGTCGGATTCCCCAAGTCCGTGCCAGTTCTGAATTGATTGTTAATTGATAATCGTTATAATTAATAAGAACTAATTGGTTTAACCCAATTAGTATTCTTAAAAATTTTAGCAAGAAAGTTCCACAATTGGCTACGTAACTAAACTATCCGGGGAACAAGTGACCAACATAAATGCCAGACACTCTATTTACCCAGAACGAGCACATAAACCATGTTATTGTTTCCCAATCAAGCCCGACTATCTCAATCTTCAGAGCCAATCCTTATCCCGAAGTTACGGATCTAATTTGCCGACTTCCCTTACCTACATTATTCTATCGACTAGAGACTCTTCACCTTGGAGACCAGCTGCGGATATTGGTACGGCCTGTTGAGAAGTTTGCGTGTCCCCACCATAAATTTTCAAGGTCCGAGGAGAAAATATCGACACAACAGTATATGTCATGCTCTTCTAGCCCATCTACCATATCTCTCTGCGAAAGACTTCCATGGTAGTACGGCTATAAAACAGAAAAGAAAACTCTTCCGATATCTCTCGACGGCTTCTTTATGGTCGTTCCTGTTGCCAGGATGAGCACGAGGCCCATATTTAATAACAAACGGATACTCAACAGGTTACGGAATTGGAACCGTATTCCCTTTCGTTCAAAATTATTCAAGTATATTAATTAGCTTGATTTATATAATATAATTATATTTGTATGGCATTTGTGTTTTACTTGAAAATTTTCGGCTTTCGCCTTGAACTTAGGACCGACTAACTCGTGATCAACCACTGTTCACACGAAACCCTTCTCCACTTCAGTCCTCCAAGGTCTCATTCGATTATTTGCTACTACCACCAAGATCTGTACCAATGGCAGCTCCATGCAGGCTTACGCCAAACACTTCTACGCATACCATTGTACCTTCCTACTCACTAAAGTTTCAAAATTTATATCACAAGTAATATAAATCATCTACTTTAGCGGTAATGTATAGGTATACAACTTAAGCGCCATCCATTTTAAGGGCTAGTTGCTTCGGCAGGTGAGTTGTTACACACTCCTTAGCGGATTTCGACTTCCATGATCACCGTCCTGCTGTTTTAAGCAACCAACGCCTTTCATGGTATCTGCATGAGTTGTTAATTTGGGCACCGTAACATTACGTTTGGTTCATCCCACAGCGCCAGTTCTGCTTACCAAAAGTGGCCCACTGGGCACATTATATCATAACCTTGAACTTCATATCAAGAAAGTTAAGGTTCTTACCCATTTAAAGTTTGAGAATAGGTTAAGATCGTTTCGACCCTAAGGCCTCTAATCATTCGCTTTACCAGATAAGATTATTTTATATAACATTAAAATGCACCAGCTATCCTGAGGGAAACTTCGGAAGGAACCAGCTACTAGATGGTTCGATTGGTCTTTCGCCCCTATACTCAATTCTGACAATCGATTTGCACGTCAGAACTGTTTCGGTCTTCCATCAGGGTTTCCCCTGACTTCAACCTGATCAAGTATAGTTCACCATCTTTCGGGTCACAGCATATATGCTCAAGGTACGTTCCAGTTAGAGGCATAAATAATATAAATATCATTATACATAACTATATAGAACGCCCCGGGATTGTGTTAATTAGCTATAAATAGTTAAAAAACTAATCCCATTATTAGTCAAGTTAATTACGCTATTAGGTTTATATCCCAATAACTTGCACATATGTTAGACTCCTTGGTCCGTGTTTCAAGACGGGTCCCGAAGGTATCCTGAATCTTTCGCATTGTTAATCATACAAGTGCATATAATAAACACAAAAATCAATGATAATTATGCCATTATATAATTCCGAAAAATTAACGCACTGTATTCATATAAATCTATCAGCACTTTATCAAATTAATAACATTTATTCTGTGTTAAAATGCAAGCAAATTAATTTGAATAAACTATAAGTTATATTTTATGATAAATTTTGTATGCTAATAGATTACAATGTCCTTATATGGAAAAAATGCACACTATTATCATAATATTGTTTAAATATTACAATTTTAATGATGAATTTTCCATAACGGATATTCAGGTTCATCGGGCTTAACCTCTAAGCAGTTTCACGTACTGTTTAACTCTCTATTCAGAGTTCTTTTCAACTTTCCCTCACGGTACTTGTTTACTATCGGTCTCATGGTTATATTTAGTTTTAGATGGAGTTTACCACCCACTTAGTGCTGCACTATCAAGCAACACGACTCTTTGGAAACATCATCTAGTAATCATTAACGTTATACGGGCCTGGCACCCTCTATGGGTAAATGGCCTCATTTAAGAAGGACTTAAATCGTTAATTTCTCATACTAGAATATTGACGCTCCATACACTGCATCTCACATTTGCCATATAGACAAAGTGACTTAGTGCTGAACTGATTTCTTTTCGCTCGCCGCTACTAAGAAAATCCTGGTTAGTTTCTTTTCCTCCCCTAATTAATATGCTTAAATTCAGGGGGTAGTCCCATATGAGTTGAGGTTGTGTATAACTTTTTTTGCAATTAATTCTTTATATATAATGATAAAACATTTTATTAAATTCGTTATATATTTTATATATTTGTATGGCATTTGTTTGGTCTAACGAATCAACGAAGAATAATAATATTGTCAACGGCTTTCTATTTACTAATCTTTAATAAGAGACAATTCTAGATAAATTTTTTATGCTAGACATTTCTCAGTATTATTTGATTGAAAAAGAAAATATTTCTCTTCGTTTTTCACATTCAAATTATTTACTAATGTGAGATAATGTTTTTCATATATTTGTTAATATTATGAATAATATAATAATTAAATTATTATTATCCAATAATATACCATATGCTTATAAAATTTCATTATAAAATTTATATAAACAACTTAATTAGCATAGTCTTACAACCCTCAACCATATGTAGTCCAAGCAGCACTATAAAATTAATTAAAGTACATAACAGCATGGACTGCGATATGCGTTCAAAATGTCGATGTTCATGTGTCCTGCAGTTCACACGATGACGCACAGTTTGCTGCGTTCTTCATCGACCCATGAGCCGAGTGATCCACCGCTTAGAGTTTTATATATTGGTTTGGTAATTTTGTCATATATGTTTTTATTGAAAGAAATTAAAAATACACCATTTTACTGGCATATATCAATTCCTTCAATAAATTGATTTTTATACCTAAAACGAATGCTGCGAAATGTCTTAGTTTCATATAACCAATAATATATCAAGTATTTTTTAAATGGCATTTACGGTATTAATACTTTTTTTTAGCGATATATATTGAAATTTATATAAAACATTAACCTGTAATAATCAGGTACAACATTGTACATTTTAGGTTGTTGCATTATCCAATGTATGCGCATAACTGAGATGAACAATACA
>NW_023665485.1:5000-22500 GCF_014743375.2 Drosophila subpulchrella | reverse complement strand
ATTATTGATGTTAAAAACACAATATTTTTTTTCGTAATACGTAATAATTTTCTTTATATTTGCATATTTCATTCTAAAATATCTTTTTTGTTCGACATACGTCATTATTGTATCCACACATGTACAATTTTTGTTTAACCAATATAAAATATTGAATTAAATCATTTGTATTTTGATGATAAATTTAAAATTTATCTGTATATATTCATATAAGACTCTTTGGTAATATATAATATAAAACCGAGCGCATATATGATATGTACGTTAGAAAAAATAATATATATATATATTATTTTCTTTTAATATAGGGACACCTCTTTTAATTTATCCCCGCAGGGAATTATCACATAACTCAGTATGTGATAATGGCAGACCAATATACATATATATCAAGATTATCAATACAAAATATATATCATTATTAGCCTGCCTCAATTGTAATTATTTATTTGGATTAACGATAAAGTTCGGAAACAATTTGTTATTCTATGTATAATAGAAACCTTGGCCTTTGTTTCAACATTATTATCTTTGGGCTTAAAATATTAACCGTGGAGCCAAGTCTCATATTCATAAATGAATAAAGAAACAAATTTGACGGATTAATATCTTCTCTACCGACAGACAGTATTTTGTCACGTCAATAGTAGATGGCCGGCCCATTGACCATCCTATAGTAGTTTTTGGACCCAATATCTTTAATTCGGGTATTTTCAATTGTCTTTGCCAATCAACCGTTTGGTACTCTCTCATATAATAAGAGAATACACATATAATTCCATTATATGGATATATCTTCATTATTTTATTTGCTACATCACCCTATAATAGTTTTTGAACCCGTCAACTTCAATTCGGGTATTTTCAATTGTCTTTGCCAACCATTTATATGGTATTCTCTATTATAATAAGAGAATACTAGTGTATATCCATTATATGGATATATCATCTTCATATTATTTGCTACACCACCCTATAGTAGTTTTTGAACCCATCATCTGCAATTCGGGTATTTTCAATTGTCTTTGCCAACCAACTATACGGTATTCTCTCTTATAATAAGAGAATACAAGTATATTTTCATTATATGGATATAATGCCATTTATTTTTCAATATCCATATAATTCATTTAGTTTTGTATGTACAAAACAAGTTTTCTATATAGTATTGACAAATTCATATGCATAACATAAGTTTTGACCAATACGAGGAGGGGCCCGCCAACGACCACCTCCCTATAGTAGTTTTTTACCCCACGCACTATTGCGTGCCTGTTTACAGTACTAGTGCCAGCTATCACTAGGTTTATATATCGTGTTTCAGTGATATATGGGTAAATTCTACCATTTATTCTTATGTATATGGCATTTCTATGCCATATTTATACAATCCATTCATATCTTAATGTATATTTATTATATTATACATTATTATGCCTTATAGGTATTATACCTATAAGCCATATCCATACGATTCATTCACTAGTGCCGCCCCTCACTAGGTTTATAATTGTTATATCATTGATATACAATTTATTTCTATATATATGGCATTTATATGCCATATCCATACAATGCATTCACATTTCAATGTATATTTACTTGTTATACATTATTATGCCTTATAGGTATTATACCTATAAGCCATATCCATACGATTCACTTATATAAATATATGTATATTTTTCTATACATAATTTTTTTTTACTTTTGTATGGATTTCTATGCATATCCATAGTTTATATGGATATGCTTGGCGTTCTATATAGTATTGACAAATTCATATGCATAACATAAGTTTTGACCAATACGAGGAGGGGCCCGCCAACGACCACCTCCCTATAGTAGTTTTTTACCCCACGCACTATTGCGTGCATGTTTACAGTACTAGTGCCAGCTATCATTAGGTTTATATATCGTGTTTCAGTGATATATGGGTAAATTCTACCATTTATTCTTATGTATGTATATGGCATTTCTATGCCATATTTATATAATTCATTCATATCTTAATTTATATTTATTATATTATACATTATTATGCCTTATAGGTATTATACCTATAAGCCATATCCATACGATTCATATACTAGTGCAGCCCCTCACTAGGTTTATATATCTCATTTTAATTATATATTGGTAAATTCTATTATTTATTCTTGTGTATATGGCACTTATATGCCGCCATATCTATAAAAATGCATTTATATTTCAATGTATATTTTCTATATTATACATTATTATGCCTTAAAAAGTTATTATACCTACCATAAGGCGATATCCATACGATTCATTTATATAAAAGATATATGTATAATTTTCTATACATAATTTTTTTTTATGAATATATGGGTTTCCTAAGCATATCCATATAATACATTTAGTTTTATATGGATTAGATTGGTCTTCTTTATTGTATTGCCAAACTCATATTGATAAAATAAGTTTTGAACAATAAGAGGATCAGCCGCCAACCAACCAACCACTGCTACCATTGGAGGAACATATACTTACTTTTTATATGTCCTCTTACTTGAATGGTCCTCTCTTTACTTGAAAATTTCATTACCATAGGAATCTATTTATACATGGAATATGATTTCCACTACTTTTTCGCGTCACTAATAATTAATATGACGATACAGACTTGCTACCATAACATAAGTCTTGAACAATAATAGGAGCAGCCGCCAACCAACCACCAACCAACCAACCACTGCTACCATTGATAGTAATTTTATATGTCCTCTTTAGTTGAATTTCAATACCATAGGAATATTTATACATGGAATATGTTTTGCCACTACTTTTTCGCGTCACTAATAATATGACGATACAGTCTTGCTACCATAACATAAGTTTTGAACAATAAGAGGAGCAGACACACCAACCAACCAACCGCGCTGCTACCATTATATATACTTATATTTATATAAGTCCTCTTTACTTGAATGGCCTCTTTACTTGAATTTCAATACCATAGGAATATTTATTTATACATGGAATATGTTTTGCCACTACTTTTTCGCGTCACTAATAATATGACGATATAGACTTGCTACCATAACATAAGTTTTGAACAATAAGAGGAGCAGACACCAACCAACCAACCGCTGCTACCATTGAATGAACCATATATACAAACTTTTATATATGTCCTCTTTACTTGAATTTTAATACCATAGGAATATTTATACATGGAATATGTTTGCCACTTTATCATCGCGTCACTAATAAGATGACGATACATTTTGTTTGTTCAATATTTACTTATATATTGATGTTTCCAATTTAGGTCTTTTATATTTCTTCTTCCCTACCTTACACACCACAAACAAAGTGGCGTGCGATGCTGCAAGCAAGCATAATGATTATGCCCGCTTGCAACATCTTTATTATCGAATCATCAAGCAAAGGATAAGCTTCAGTGGATCGCAGTATGGCAGCTGCTCAACCACTTACAACACCTTGCCTGTTACAAAAGTCGTTTACAATTGATTCTAGGCTTTGTCATTGTATTAAATAATGCTTTTATATGTAACTAGCGCGGCATCAGGTGATCAAAGATCCTCCCAATTTACTATGTTACAAATTACATTGGCATCACATCCATTGTCGTTTATAAAGTAAATTATAAACTTTAAATGGTTTAGAAGCCATACAATGCAAATTGCCCCTTATTTATCATTGCAGTCCAGCACGGATACGACCTTAGAGGCGTTCAGGCATAATCCAACGGACGTAGCGTCATACCACTGTTCGCTCGAACAAGTATTGTGCCATTGGTCCGTACCTGCGGTTCCTCTCGTACTACGCAGGAATGCTGTCGCAACAACGTTTTGTCATTAGTAGGGTAAAACTAACCTGTCTCACGACGGTCTAAACCCAGCTCACGTTCCCTTGCATGGGTGAACAATCCAACGCTTGGTGAATTTTGCTTCACAATGATAGGAAGAGCCGACATCGAAGGATCAAAAAGCGACGTCGCTATGAACGCTTGGCCGCCACAAGCCAGTTATCCCTATGGTAACTTTTCTGACACCTCTTGTTAAAAACTCTTTAAACCAAAAGGATCGATAGGCCGAGCTTTTGCTGTCCCTGTGTGTACTGAACACCGAGATCAAGTCAGCATTTGCCCTTTTGCTCTATGTGTGGTTTCTGTCCGCACTGAGCTGGCCTTGGGACACCTCCGTTATTATTTGAGAGATGTACCGCCCCAGTCAAACTCCCTACCTGGCAATGTCCTTGAATTGGATCATACCTGAGTAATTGGAGTTATACCAAATTTTCAAATCAAAAATACATAAATGCACCGTTTTATTAAAGAATTTGTTTGCGATTATATAACAAACTCGTGATACTTTGATCAAGAAGCTTGCATCAAAACCCAATACCATAAGATATAATAAATATATCCGTATAATGGCTAGGAAATGATACACGTTCCATTTAATCAAGTAAGTAAGGAAACAATAAGAGTAGTGGTATTTCATTGGCGATACCAAACCGAAGTCTAATATCTCCCACTTATTCTACACCTCTTATGTCTCCTTACACTGCCAGATTAGAGTCAAGCTCAAAAGGGTCTTCTTTCCCCGCTAATTATTCCAAGCCCGTTCCCTTGGCTGTGGTTTCGCTAGATAGTAGATAGGGACAGTAGGAATCTCGTTAATCCATTCATGCGCGTCACTAATTAGATGACGAGGCATTTGGCTACCTTAAGAGAGTCATAGTTACTCCCGCCGTTGACCCGCGCTTACTTGAATTTCTTCACTTTGACATTCAGAGCACTGGGCAGAAATCACATTGTGTCAACACCCGCTAGGGCCATCACAATGCTTTGTTTTAATTAGACAGTCGGATTCCCCAAGTCCGTGCCAGTTCTGAATTGATTGTTAATTGATAATCGTTATAATTAATAAGAACTAATTGGTTTAACCCAATTAGTATTCTTAAAAATTTTAGCAAGAAAGTTCCACAATTGGCTACGTAACTAAACTATCCGGGGAACAAGTGACCAACATAAATGCCAGACACTCTATTTACCCAGAACGAGCACATAAACCATGTTATTGTTTCCCAATCAAGCCCGACTATCTCAATCTTCAGAGCCAATCCTTATCCCGAAGTTACGGATCTAATTTGCCGACTTCCCTTACCTACATTATTCTATCGACTAGAGACTCTTCACCTTGGAGACCAGCTGCGGATATTGGTACGGCCTGTTGAGAAGTTTGCGTGTCCCCACCATAAATTTTCAAGGTCCGAGGAGAAAATATCGACACAACAGTATATGTCATGCTCTTCTAGCCCATCTACCATATCTCTCTGCGAAAGACTTCCATGGTAGTACGGCTATAAAACAGAAAAGAAAACTCTTCCGATATCTCTCGACGGCTTCTTTATGGTCGTTCCTGTTGCCAGGATGAGCACGAGGCCCATATTTAATAACAAACGGATACTCAACAGGTTACGGAATTGGAACCGTATTCCCTTTCGTTCAAAATTATTCAAGTATATTAATTAGCTTGATTTATATAATATAATTATATTTGTATGGCATTTGTGTTTTACTTGAAAATTTTCGGCTTTCGCCTTGAACTTAGGACCGACTAACTCGTGATCAACCACTGTTCACACGAAACCCTTCTCCACTTCAGTCCTCCAAGGTCTCATTCGATTATTTGCTACTACCACCAAGATCTGTACCAATGGCAGCTCCATGCAGGCTTACGCCAAACACTTCTACGCATACCATTGTACCTTCCTACTCACTAAAGTTTCAAAATTTATATCACAAGTAATATAAATCATCTACTTTAGCGGTAATGTATAGGTATACAACTTAAGCGCCATCCATTTTAAGGGCTAGTTGCTTCGGCAGGTGAGTTGTTACACACTCCTTAGCGGATTTCGACTTCCATGATCACCGTCCTGCTGTTTTAAGCAACCAACGCCTTTCATGGTATCTGCATGAGTTGTTAATTTGGGCACCGTAACATTACGTTTGGTTCATCCCACAGCGCCAGTTCTGCTTACCAAAAGTGGCCCACTGGGCACATTATATCATAACCTTGAACTTCATATCAAGAAAGTTAAGGTTCTTACCCATTTAAAGTTTGAGAATAGGTTAAGATCGTTTCGACCCTAAGGCCTCTAATCATTCGCTTTACCAGATAAGATTATTTTATATAACATTAAAATGCACCAGCTATCCTGAGGGAAACTTCGGAAGGAACCAGCTACTAGATGGTTCGATTGGTCTTTCGCCCCTATACTCAATTCTGACAATCGATTTGCACGTCAGAACTGTTTCGGTCTTCCATCAGGGTTTCCCCTGACTTCAACCTGATCAAGTATAGTTCACCATCTTTCGGGTCACAGCATATATGCTCAAGGTACGTTCCAGTTAGAGGCATAAATAATATAAATATCATTATACATAACTATATAGAACGCCCCGGGATTGTGTTAATTAGCTATAAATAGTTAAAAAACTAATCCCATTATTAGTCAAGTTAATTACGCTATTAGGTTTATATCCCAATAACTTGCACATATGTTAGACTCCTTGGTCCGTGTTTCAAGACGGGTCCCGAAGGTATCCTGAATCTTTCGCATTGTTAATCATACAAGTGCATATAATAAACACAAAAATCAATGATAATTATGCCATTATATAATTCCGAAAAATTAACGCACTGTATTCATATAAATCTATCAGCACTTTATCAAATTAATAACATTTATTCTGTGTTAAAATGCAAGCAAATTAATTTGAATAAACTATAAGTTATATTTTATGATAAATTTTGTATGCTAATAGATTACAATGTCCTTATATGGAAAAAATGCACACTATTATCATAATATTGTTTAAATATTACAATTTTAATGATGAATTTTCCATAACGGATATTCAGGTTCATCGGGCTTAACCTCTAAGCAGTTTCACGTACTGTTTAACTCTCTATTCAGAGTTCTTTTCAACTTTCCCTCACGGTACTTGTTTACTATCGGTCTCATGGTTATATTTAGTTTTAGATGGAGTTTACCACCCACTTAGTGCTGCACTATCAAGCAACACGACTCTTTGGAAACATCATCTAGTAATCATTAACGTTATACGGGCCTGGCACCCTCTATGGGTAAATGGCCTCATTTAAGAAGGACTTAAATCGTTAATTTCTCATACTAGAATATTGACGCTCCATACACTGCATCTCACATTTGCCATATAGACAAAGTGACTTAGTGCTGAACTGATTTCTTTTCGCTCGCCGCTACTAAGAAAATCCTGGTTAGTTTCTTTTCCTCCCCTAATTAATATGCTTAAATTCAGGGGGTAGTCCCATATGAGTTGAGGTTGTGTATAACTTTTTTTGCAATTAATTCTTTATATATAATGATAAAACATTTTATTAAATTCGTTATATATTTTATATATTTGTATGGCATTTGTTTGGTCTAACGAATCAACGAAGAATAATAATATTGTCAACGGCTTTCTATTTACTAATCTTTAATAAGAGACAATTCTAGATAAATTTTTTATGCTAGACATTTCTCAGTATTATTTGATTGAAAAAGAAAATATTTCTCTTCGTTTTTCACATTCAAATTATTTACTAATGTGAGATAATGTTTTTCATATATTTGTTAATATTATGAATAATATAATAATTAAATTATTATTATCCAATAATATACCATATGCTTATAAAATTTCATTATAAAATTTATATAAACAACTTAATTAGCATAGTCTTACAACCCTCAACCATATGTAGTCCAAGCAGCACTATAAAATTAATTAAAGTACATAACAGCATGGACTGCGATATGCGTTCAAAATGTCGATGTTCATGTGTCCTGCAGTTCACACGATGACGCACAGTTTGCTGCGTTCTTCATCGACCCATGAGCCGAGTGATCCACCGCTTAGAGTTTTATATATTGGTTTGGTAATTTTGTCATATATGTTTTTATTGAAAGAAATTAAAAATACACCATTTTACTGGCATATATCAATTCCTTCAATAAATTGATTTTTATACCTAAAACGAATGCTGCGAAATGTCTTAGTTTCATATAACCAATAATATATCAAGTATTTTTTAAATGGCATTTACGGTATTAATACTTTTTTTTAGCGATATATATTGAAATTTATATAAAACATTAACCTGTAATAATCAGGTACAACATTGTACATTTTAGGTTGTTGCATTATCCAATGTATGCGCATAACTGAGATGAACAATACATATCGCAACGCGTGTATATTATGGTCCATATACACACAGTGTTTTATTAATTAATTGCATTTAATATACAATATAATAATAATATTAAATAAATTTAATAATTTCGATTTGCTTGTTCGAATTTGTTATTTGTTTGCTTTTGCTTATTTATTTATCTCTTATTTAATGCAATAATATATTTATTATTACAATTATTATTTCGATTTGCTTGTTCGAAATTTTATATTTGATCTATAAAAGATCATATTTTTGGCAATTTATATTTTATTTGTATTACTATAATATATTATATTATTATAATAAAAACAAATTTTTTTATTAACGGTAAGGATATTAAACAATAATGATCCTTCCGCAGGTTCACCTACGGAAACCTTGTTACGACTTTTACTTCCTCTAAATAATCAAGTTCGGTCAACTTTTGCGAAACAACCGTAACACACAAGGCGTCACAGTGATCACGTCCGGAGACCTCACTAAATAATTCAATCGGTAGTAGCGACGGGCGGTGTGTACAAAGGGCAGGGACGTAATCAATGCGAGTTAATGACTCACACTTACTGGGAATTCCAAGTTCATGTGAACAGTTTCAGTTCACAATCCCAAGCATGAAAGTGGTTCAGCGGTTTACCCGGACCTCTCGGTCTAGGAAATACACGTTGATACTTTCATTGTAGCGCGCGTGCAGCCCAGGACATCTAAGGGCATCACAGACCTGTTATTGCTCAATCTCATTATTGCTAGACGCAATTTGTCCATTTAAGAAGCTAGTGTCCTTATAATGGGACAAACCAACAGGTACGGCTCCACTTATATAAACACATTCAAACACAATAAACATTTTACTGCCACCATGAATGAAGGCTATATAAGCTTCAACACCATAATCCTGAAGATATCTATTTAATATATTTGAGTCTCGTTCGTTATCGGAATTAACCAGACAAATCACTCCACGAACTAAGAACGGCCATGCACCACCACCCATAGATTCGAGAAAGAGCTATCAATCTGTCTTACACACTTATGTTCGGACCTGGTAAGTTTTCCCGTGTTGAGTCAAATTAAGCCGCAGGCTCCACTCCTGGTGGTGCCCTTCCGTCAATTCCTTTAAGTTTCAGCTTTGCAACCATACTTCCCCCGGAGCCCAAAAGCTTTGGTTTCCCGGGAAGCGACTGAGAGAGCCATAAAAGTAGCTACACCCAATTGCTAGCTGGCATCGTTTATGGTTAGAACTAGGGCGGTATCTGATCGCCTTCGAACCTCTAACTTTCGTTCTTGATTAATGAAAACATCTTTGGCAAATGCTTTCGCTTAAGTTAGTCTTACGACGGTCCAAGAATTTCACCTCTCGCGTCGTAATACTAATGCCCCCAAACTGCTTCTATTAATCATTACCTCTTGATCTGAAAACCAATGAAAGCAGAACAGAGGTCTTATTTCATTATCCCATGCACAGAATATTCAGGCATTTGAAGCCTGCTTTAAGCACTCTAATTTGTTCAAAGTAATTGTACCGGCCCACAATAACACTCGTTTAAGAGCACTAATGCAGGTTTTTAAATAGGAGGAACATATGAAAAAATACAAGTATCTAAGCACATGTAAGAACTCCACCGGTAATACGCTTACATACATAAAGGTATAGTACTAACCACAATTGTAAGTTGTACTACCCGTATGAAGCACAAGTTCAACTACGAACGTTTTAACCGCAACAACTTTAATATACGCTATTGGAGCTGGAATTACCGCGGCTGCTGGCACCAGACTTGCCCTCCAATTGGTCCTTGTTAAAGGATTTAAAGTGTACTCATTCCAATTACAGGGCCTCGGATATGAGTCCTGTATTGTTATTTTTCGTCACTACCTCCCCGAGCTGGGAGTGGGTAATTTACGCGCCTGCTGCCTTCCTTAGATGTGGTAGCCGTTTCTCAGGCTCCCTCTCCGGAATCGAACCCTGATTCCCCGTTACCCGTTGCAACCATGGTAGTCCTAGATACTACCATCAAAAGTTGATAGGGCAGACATTTGAAAGATCTGTCGTCGGTACAAGACCATACGATCTGCATGTTATCTAGAGTTCAACCAATATAACGATCTTGCGATCGCTTGGTTTTAGCCTAATAAAAGCACATGTCCCATAAGGTTCATGTTTTAATTGCATGTATTAGCTCTAGAATTACCACAGTTATCCAAGTAACTGTTAACGATCTAAGGAACCATAACTGATATAATGAGCCTTTTGCGGTTTCACTTTTAATTCGTGTGTACTTAGACATGCATGGCTTAATCTTTGAGACAAGCATATAACTACTGGCAGGATCAACCAGAATAATGTTTTTATTCATATTTCATTCATATTTTTGAATAGAAATTAGCAATATAAATTTTATAGATTGTTTTCTATCGAATACGGCCATTTTTATATAGCATTCGTATACGTTTGTTGTTTTCACAATATATACTTGTTCCGCCACTAATAATAACAAGTTTTTTAATTATTGATGTTAAAAACACAATATTTTTTTTCGTAATACGTAATAATTTTCTTTATATTTGCATATTTCATTCTAAAATATCTTTTTTGTTCGACATACGTCATTATTGTATCCACACATGTACAATTTTTGTTTAACCAATATAAAATATTGAATTAAATCATTTGTATTTTGATGATAAATTTAAAATTTATCTGTATATATTCATATAAGACTCTTTGGTAATATATAATATAAAACCGAGCGCATATATGATATGTAAGTTAGAAAAAATAATATATATATATATTATTTTCTTTTAATATAGGGACACCTCTTTTAATTTATCCCCGCAGGGAATTATCACATAACTCAGTATGTGATAATGGCAGACCAATATACATATATATCAAGATTATCAATACAAAATATATATCATTATTAGCCTGCCTCAATTGTAATTATTTATTTGGATTAACGATAAAGTTCGGAAACAATTTGTTATTCTATGTATAATAGAAACCTTGGCCTTTGTTTCAACATTATTATCTTTGGGCTTAAAATATTAACCGTGGAGCCAAGTCTCATATTCATAAATGAATAAAGAAACAAATTTGACGGATTAATATCTTCTCTACCGACAGACAGTATTTTGTCACGTCAATAGTAGATGGCCGGCCCATTGACCATCCTATAGTAGTTTTTGGACCCAATATCTTTAATTCGGGTATTTTCAATTGTCTTTGCCAATCAACCGTTTGGTACTCTCTCATATAATAAGAGAATACACATATAATTCCATTATATGGATATATCTTCATTATTTTATTTGCTACATCACCCTATAATAGTTTTTGAACCCGTCAACTTCAATTCGGGTATTTTCAATTGTCTTTGCCAACCATTTATATGGTATTCTCTATTATAATAAGAGAATACTAGTGTATATCCATTATATGGATATATCATCTTCATATTATTTGCTACACCACCCTATAGTAGTTTTTGAACCCATCATCTGCAATTCGGGTATTTTCAATTGTCTTTGCCAACCAACTATACGGTATTCTCTCTTATAATAAGAGAATACAAGTATATTTTCATTATATGGATATAATGCCATTTATTTTTCAATATCCATATAATTCATTTAGTTTTGTATGTACAAAACAAGTTTTCTTTATAGTATTGACAAAATCATATGTTTACGCATAACATAAGTTTTGACCAATACGAGGAGGGGCCCGCCAACGACCACCTCCCTATAGTAGTTTTTTACCCCACGCACTACTGCGTGCCTGTTTACAGTACTAGTGCCAGCTATCACTAGGTTTATATATCATGTTTCAGTGATATATGGGTAAATTCTACCATTTATTCTTATGTATATGGCATTTCTATGCCATATTTATACAATCCATTCATATCTTAATGTATATTTATTATATTATACATTATTATGCCTTATAGGTATTATACCTATAAGCCATATCCATACGATTCATTCACTAGTGCCGCCCCTCACTAGGTTTATAATTGTTATATCATTGATATACAATTTATTTCTATATATATGGCATTTATATGCCATATCCATACAATGCATTCACATTTCAATGTATATTTACTTGTTATACATTATTATGCCTTATAGGTATTATACCTATAAGCCATATCCATACGATTCACTTATATAAATATATGTATATTTTTCTATACATAATTTTTTTTTACTTTTGTATGGATTTCTATGCATATCCATAGTTTATATGGATATGCTTGGCGTTCTATATAGTATTGACAAATTCATATGCATAACATAAGTTTTGACCAATACGAGGAGGGGCCCGCCAACGACCACCTCCCTATAGTAGTTTTTTACCCCACGCACTATTGCGTGCCTGTTTACAGTACTAGTGCCAGCTATCACTAGGTTTATATATCGTGTTTCAGTGATATATGGGTAAATTCTACCATTTATTCTTATGTATATGGCATTTCTATGCCATATTTATACAATCCATTCATATCTTAATGTATATTTATTATATTATACATTATTATGCCTTATAGGTATTATACCTATAAGCCATATCCATACGATTCATTCACTAGTGCCGCCCCTCACTAGGTTTATATATCTCATTTTAATTATATATTGGTAAATTCTATTATTTATTCTTGTGTATATGGCACTTATATGCCGCCATATCTATAAAAATGCATTTATATTTCAATGTATATTTTCTATATTATACATTATTATGCCTTAAAAAGTTATTATACCTACCATAAGGCGATATCCATACGATTCATTTATATAAAAGATATATGTATAATTTTCTATACATAATTTTTTTTTATGAATATATGGGTTTCCTAAGCATATCCATATAATACATTTAGTTTTATATGGATTAGATTGGTCTTCTTTATTGTATTGCCAAACTCATATTGATAAAATAAGTTTTGAACAATAAGAGGATCAGCCGCCAACCAACCAACCACTGCTACCATTGGAGGAACATATACTTACTTTTTATATGTCCTCTTACTTGAATGGTCCTCTCTTTACTTGAAAATTTCATTACCATAGGAATCTATTTATACATGGAATATGATTTCCACTACTTTTTCGCGTCACTAATAATTAATATGACGATACAGACTTGCTACCATAACATAAGTCTTGAACAATAATAGGAGCAGCCGCCAACCAACCACCAACCAACCAACCACTGCTACCATTGATAGTAATTTTATATGTCCTCTTTAGTTGAATTTCAATACCATAGGAATATTTATACATGGAATATGTTTTGCCACTACTTTTTCGCGTCACTAATAATATGACGATACAGTCTTGCTACCATAACATAAGTTTTGAACAATAAGAGGAGCAGACACACCAACCAACCAACCGCGCTGCTACCATTATATATACTTATATTTATATAAGTCCTCTTTACTTGAATGGCCTCTTTACTTGAATTTCAATACCATAGGAATATTTATTTATACATGGAATATGTTTTGCCACTACTTTTTCGCTTCACTAATAATATGACGATATAGACTTGCTACCATAACATAAGTTTTGAACAATAAGAGGAGCAGACACCAACCAACCAACCGCTGCTACCATTGAATGAACCATATATACAAACTTTTATATATGTCCTCTTTACTTGAATTTTAATACCATAGGAATATTTATACATGGAATATGTTTGCCACTTTATCATCGCGTCACTAATAAGATGACGATACATTTTGTTTGTTCAATATTTACTTATATATTGATGTTTCCAATTTAGGTCTTTTATATTTCTTCTTCCCTACCTTACACACCACAAACAAAGTGGCGTGCGATGCTGCAAGCAAGCATAATGATTATGCCCGCTTGCAACATCTTTATTATCGAATCATCAAGCAAAGGATAAGCTTCAGTGGATCGCAGTATGGCAGCTGCTCAACCACTTACAACACCTTGCCTGTTACAAAAGTCGTTTACAATTGATTCTAGGCTTTGTCATTGTATTAAATAATGCTTTTATATGTAACTAGCGCGGCATCAGGTGATCAAAGATCCTCCCAATTTACTATGTTACAAATTACATTGGCATCACATCCATTGTCGTTTATAAAGTAAATTATAAACTTTAAATGGTTTAGAAGCCATACAATGCAAATTGCCCCTTATTTATCATTGCAGTCCAGCACGGATACGACCTTAGAGGCGTTCAGGCATAATCCAACGGACGTAGCGTCATACCACTGTTCGCTCGAACAAGTATTGTGCCATTGGTCCGTACCTGCGGTTCCTCTCGTACTACGCAGGAATGCTGTCGCAACAACGTTTTGTCATTAGTAGGGTAAAACTAACCTGTCTCACGACGGTCTAAACCCAGCTCACGTTCCCTTGCATGGGTGAACAATCCAACGCTTGGTGAATTTTGCTTCACAATGATAGGAAGAGCCGACATCGAAGGATCAAAAAGCGACGTCGCTATGAACGCTTGGCCGCCACAAGCCAGTTATCCCTATGGTAACTTTTCTGACACCTCTTGTTAAAAACTCTTTAAACCAAAAGGATCGATAGGCCGAGCTTTTGCTGTCCCTGTGTGTACTGAACACCGAGATCAAGTCAGCATTTGCCCTTTTGCTCTATGTGTGGTTTCTGTCCGCACTGAGCTGGCCTTGGGACACCTCCGTTATTATTTGAGAGATGTACCGCCCCAGTCAAACTCCCTACCTGGCAATGTCCTTGAATTGGATCATACCTGAGTAATTGGAGTTATACCAAATTTTCAAATCAAAAATACATAAATGCACCGTTTTATTAAAGAATTTGTTTGCGATTATATAACAAACTCGTGATACTTTGATCAAGAAGCTTGCATCAAAACCCAATACCATAAGATATAATAAATATATCCGTATAATGGCTAGGAAATGATACACGTTCCATTTAATCAAGTAAGTAAGGAAACAATAAGAGTAGTGGTATTTCATTGGCGATACCAAACCGAAGTCTAATATCTCCCACTTATTCTACACCTCTTATGTCTCCTTACACTGCCAGATTAGAGTCAAGCTCAAAAGGGTCTTCTTTCCCCGCTAATTATTCCAAGCCCGTTCCCTTGGCTGTGGTTTCGCTAGATAGTAGATAGGGACAGTAGGAATCTCGTTAATCCATTCATGCGCGTCACTAATTAGATGACGAGGCATTTGGCTACCTTAAGAGAGTCATAGTTACTCCCGCCGTTGACCCGCGCTTACTTGAATTTCTTCACTTTGACATTCAGAGCACTGGGCAGAAATCACATTGTGTCAACACCCGCTAGGGCCATCACAATGCTTTGTTTTAATTAGACAGTCGGATTCCCCAAGTCCGTGCCAGTTCTGAATTGATTGTTAATTGATAATCGTTATAATTAATAAGAACTAATTGGTTTAACCCAATTAGTATTCTTAAAAATTTTAGCAAGAAAGTTCCACAATTGGCTACGTAACTAAACTATCCGGGGAACAAGTGACCAACATAAATGCCAGACACTCTATTTACCCAGAACGAGCACATAAACCATGTTATTGTTTCCCAATCAAGCCCGACTATCTCAATCTTCAGAGCCAATCCTTATCCCGAAGTTACGGATCTAATTTGCCGACTTCCCTTACCTACATTATTCTATCGACTAGAGACTCTTCACCTTGGAGACCAGCTGCGGATATTGGTACGGCCTGTTGAGAAGTTTGCGTGTCCCCACCATAAATTTTCAAGGTCCGAGGAGAAAATATCGACACAACAGTATATGTCATGCTCTTCTAGCCCATCTACCATATCTCTCTGCGAAAGACTTCCATGGTAGTACGGCTATAAAACAGAAAAGAAAACTCTTCCGATATCTCTCGACGGCTTCTTTATGGTCGTTCCTGTTGCCAGGATGAGCACGAGGCCCATATTTAATAACAAACGGATACTCAACAGGTTACGGAATTGGAACCGTATTCCCTTTCGTTCAAAATTATTCAAGTATATTAATTAGCTTGATTTATATAATATAATTATATTTGTATGGCATTTGTGTTTTACTTGAAAATTTTCGGCTTTCGCCTTGAACTTAGGACCGACTAACTCGTGATCAACCACTGTTCACACGAAACCCTTCTCCACTTCAGTCCTCCAAGGTCTCATTCGATTATTTGCTACTACCACCAAGATCTGTACCAATGGCAGCTCCATGCAGGCTTACGCCAAACACTTCTACGCATACCATTGTACCTTCCTACTCACTAAAGTTTCAAAATTTATATCACAAGTAATATAAATCATCTACTTTAGCGGTAATGTATAGGTATACAACTTAAGCGCCATCCATTTTAAGGGCTAGTTGCTTCGGCAGGTGAGTTGTTACACACTCCTTAGCGGATTTCGACTTCCATGATCACCGTCCTGCTGTTTTAAGCAACCAACGCCTTTCATGGTATCTGCATGAGTTGTTAATTTGGGCACCGTAACATTACGTTTGGTTCATCCCACAGCGCCAGTTCTGCTTACCAAAAGTGGCCCACTGGGCACATTATATCATAACCTTGAACTTCATATCAAGAAAGTTAAGGTTCTTACCCATTTAAAGTTTGAGAATAGGTTAAGATCGTTTCGACCCTAAGGCCTCTAATCATTCGCTTTACCAGATAAGATTATTTTATATAACATTAAAATGCACCAGCTATCCTGAGGGAAACTTCGGAAGGAACCAGCTACTAGATGGTTCGATTGGTCTTTCGCCCCTATACTCAATTCTGACAATCGATTTGCACGTCAGAACTGTTTCGGTCTTCCATCAGGGTTTCCCCTGACTTCAACCTGATCAAGTATAGTTCACCATCTTTCGGGTCACAGCATATATGCTCAAGGTACGTTCCAGTTAGAGGCATAAATAATATAAATATCATTATACATAACTATATAGAACGCCCCGGGATTGTGTTAATTAGCTATAAATAGTTAAAAAACTAATCCCATTATTAGTCAAGTTAATTACGCTATTAGGTTTATATCCCAATAACTTGCACATATGTTAGACTCCTTGGTCCGTGTTTCAAGACGGGTCCCGAAGGTATCCTGAATCTTTCGCATTGTTAATCATACAAGTGCATATAATAAACACAAAAATCAATGATAATTATGCCATTATATAATTCCGAAAAATTAACGCACTGTATTCATATAAATCTATCAGCACTTTA